>NC_142942.1:55657925-55770425 GCF_046866305.1 Octopus bimaculoides
AAGGAGAGCTTGCCCGAAACGTAAAATGGCCGTTCTTTCTTTCTTTCTTTCTCTGACTGTCTTATTAATACCTCGCATGTATCACGTCCTCTTGTTGTTGTTTTGTTTTTGTTGTTCTTGTTTTCTCTGGTTTATTTTATTAATTATGTGTAAATATGTATATGGTGGACTTTTCCCAGGTTTTGTCTACGAAATCAACTCAGAAGTGTTTGGTCGACCACAGGCTATAGTTGAAGACATTTGTTCTATGTGCCACGCAGTGGAGCTTAACCCGTAATCATGTAGTTTGGATACAAACTCCTGGGCCACGAATATATTCCTCTTGCTTCCCAACCACATAATTCCAGGTTCAAAAGCACCAGATTTGCAAAGAATAAGTCCAGGGACTGACTTCTTCTGCTAAAAGGCGGTGCTCCAGCATGGCCACTGTCAGTTGACTGAAACAAGTCAGAGAATAAAAGAATAAAATATGTTAGCAAATAGTCGAGTCTTATGAACAACTCTTTGTAATTATGTTTCATTTAAGAACAAGTCCTTGATCTGATGTATTTTAACAGTAGTAATTAAATAGCGGAAAGTAATAATCAAAAAATATCCAGTAGTTACTAATCTCAAATCTTAGAATTGTGCTCTTATTTATCATCAATATAGCTACAACTCCTAAAACCCGAACTAAGCAAAACTACAAGGACCCGTGGTGAAATTTTATTGCTAAGAAAATTATTAGTCTGTGATTTGCTTAGCTGAGGTATTGGTCAAACTAAACTAGCTATGTTCTCTTATGTGCTGCAAGTAATCTCGTAAATTTCATTAAAAAATAACATTTATTGCAGATCGATGATTCGTTCTTCTTTTACATTTTTACTTATAAAATAATAAAAGCAACTTCACTTAATTTACACTTGATTCAATTTTGTTTTCTTTCTTTGACAACCTTTTAGAAATAAATTATATCAAAGATTCATTTATTATTTATTCATTTAGTTTATGACTTTTGTATTAATCGATTTGTGTAGAAGAAAGACAGAATTCGATAGGAAAAAAAATGTTATCAGTGATATATATTTTCTTTACGTAAATACAGGAAATCTTTAAGTTAGTTATAAATATATGGAAAAATAAACGACTTGCCTTAAACCGAAGATGAATACAAGAGTAAAGAAAAAGGAAATGAAAAATAAATATATCTGAACAACTTCTGGTATGATAAATTGATTTAATATTGTTAATGGTTTTGATACGTTTTTTTTTCTTCTCAATTAGACAATTAATGGTTCCCACAAAGACGTACAACACTCACTGGATTGCCGCGAGTTCAACGCTAATCTACAGCATCGTAGATTATATGCTATTTTCCTTACTGTGCGGTAGATAGAGAAGATTCATTCAGCAGTCCACAAACTGTCTTATTACAGTTTCTATGCCTGAATTTTCTCATAATTTGGTAAATATGCATTCAATAAATTATCCAGATCATAATTCCTTTATCTCTTTAACATTGAAAATGCTGAATGCAGTACTACATGTTTGAAACATGCTTTTCATGCAATTACATGTAAGTAAAAAATACATCTAAAACGTCTTCAATTTTTATATATATACATCTATATCTGTATCTATCTATCTATCTATCTATCTATCTATCTATCTATCTATCTATCTATCTATCTATATATCTATATATATATATATATATATATATATATATATATATATATATATATATATATATATATATATATATATATATATATATATACATGATTATCACAACGACCACCTAAACGGCCAAGGCGAATTCCCATCCGTCTGTTTCGAAGAAAATGAAATAATATGTAGTCACGATGATTCGTCTGTTGTGTAGGAGCAACATGCCCTAGAACATTAAATACTTTAACCATTGTTCATAACTGTTCTTATTTTAACTGACATCCATTGTCCGGAAATCCTTCGTCGCATGTCTGTGATCTTTTCAGTGAAATTTTCCGTCCTGCTTAGTCCATTCTGTTCTTCTGGTTTGATTGCGTGGTTCGCCCTGCATATGTCTCTATATGTGTAATTGTCTAGAACTTTCATATCGGATGTTTATTACGATTGATGTCTTTCCTTTAGGTTGTTACAATCCTGTTTGTCTGATAACATAATAAAAAAGAATAAAACATCCGCTACACGTTATTATATTGATCGAAATTTTAGCGAAAAATTCTCTCTTCTTTTAGAGATTTGCAGATGATGAAGCATCAAATTTTCTTCTTTAGTCTAATTCTAAAATTTTGTCTCTCCAATTCTTGGCCAATATCATTAATATATTTGGCACTAGAATGTATATTTTTCCATACCACGTTTGTTTATGCCTTCTTTTAAAGATGAGTTATGCTCCTTAGAAAGTTAATTTTATATATATATATATATATATATATATATATGTGTGTGTGTGTGTGTGTGTGTGTGTGTGTGTGTGCGGGTGTATGTGTCTGTGCGCGCAAACACCAAACAAGATGAGGACATCCGTCAAATGCAAATACTGTAAATAATGTAAATAAAATAAATAATCAACTGATTCCGTCGATGATTTGGTGAATGAAATCTTTCCTAATCTTCATAGTTACAATACAGATTGTATCTGTAAGCGACCTAACCTGGCTCCAAAAAATGTTGCTGTACATAACCTCAATAATATGCGATTGAATAAACTCTCAGGAGAAGTATTTAATTATTCAAATGGCAGCGTTGTTCATGATCAGGGTATTGCTAACTTCCATGTACAGCTCCTCATTGTCTTCACCTGACAAAGAGTCTCCTATTATGCGGTGGCGTAATTTGTCTCCACCAAAATTATGCAGTGGTACAGGATTAATTGTGCACAAACTTATAACGAGGTGCATAAACGCAAATATTCACACTGGTTGTGATAAGGGTGAAACTGTTCTATTTCCTCGTATGCTAGTTATACCATCTAATGTCCCATTCCAGTTTAAGCGGTTGCCGTTTACTATCCCACTTTCTTTTGCATTATTAAACGACAGGGTTGAACACTAAAAGATGCTAAAAGACCGAGCATAGAAAATGGAATGCTCCCACACTGCCATAGAGAACCATCTTCACTCGATGGGAAAGGTTCAGATGTATGGAGCATGGGTTCCGCATGCTTTAAGTAACAGCAACAAAAATCAACGAGCCACAATATCCGCTGGTTGGCTTGTTCGTCACCGCTCAACGCATTGAAGCAAGCAAAGATTTCTTTGCCGAATCGTTACTGGCGTTGAGAAATAGTGTCTGTAGATCAATATGAAGCAGCGTAAAGAATGGCTTAGCCCCGGCAAACAAGCGACACACACTCATATATATATATATATGCCATATTATACAATATTTAGATGCATTAATTACACACGCGTTAGGGAAGTTCGTGTAGAAGTTTACATCAAACAAAACGTAATTCTATTAATTTTGTTAACTATTGGTAAGCAATTACCGTAATTATATCTCCTCAGATGAAATTCTGTATTCGATTGAAACATTAAGTTTTAACATAATATGTTAATAAGAATGTAGCACCAGCCTTTGGTCTGCGTGTAGGCAGACTATAAGGCAATTTAAATGTATATGATATATTGCAATATAGAGAAAGAGAAACCGAAACTCATATACATTTGTATATATGTAGACGTATACATACATACATATATATATGTGTGTGTGTGTTTGTATCTGTATATATATGTTTACATATATATTCATATATATATATATATATATATATATATATATATATATATATATATATATATATATATATATATATATATATATATATATATATATATACTTTATTTAAAAGCAGCAGAAATATAACAAAAAAACCGTTACCCTGAGTTTCACGTTCCCGTTCATCGGACAGTTTTGTTAGAATTTTTGTTAGATTTTTCTAACAAAACTCTCCGATGAATGGGAACGTGAAACTCAGAGTAACGGTTTTTTTGTTATATTTCTGCTGCTTTTAAATAAAGCATATTACTCTACCTCTGGTATTTGAGTACTCTTTTTTCCACCTTGTTGCACATTTCATGTGCTTACTCCGGTATATATATATATATATATATATATATATATATATATATATATATATATATATATATATATATATATATATATATATATATATATATATATATTCTGTTCTGTTGAAGAGCGTAGTCTAGAAACATAAAGGACGTTCTCACTTTCCCGAACGTCAAACTATTAAACCTGTTTGTTGTTCATACAACTGTCTTCGTCTTTTCTTTTTCTGTAAATTTCAACAATACCCCTGTATTTACGGAGTGCCCTGAAACTAACGGTGTTCTCCGTAATTCTTTTATAAGACCCGTGAATAAATGCCAACAATAACCTTCTCAGACTCATTTGTAATGTACTTTTGTAACGTACTTTTGTAAAAGTACTTTTTGAAATTTTGTATATCTCTCCTTTGCAATGGTCAGCTAACAGAGACTTTTGGTTTGATGCTGCTTTATAGTGGCCAAAACACATGTCAACATTTATATCTCAGCAATGAGAATAGGTTTTCCTGGACAACCGCTGATTCCTCATATGAAATGTCTTTCAAATTCGAAATTGATTTCAATTACGATGAAGCATTTGTCGACATACTTCTGGAAGCAACATTTGATGCAATTGAATTGTATTCAATATTTACATAAATACTTATATAAATGCCTATATACATTTATAAACATATGTGGCTATGTGCGTGTCTCTCTCAGTGAGCGTTTGCTTCTATGGGTGTGTACTTTTATTTATTTGTTATTGATATGTACATGTCCGCTATTATGTATGTATGCATAAACTGTATATTTTATAAAGGAACACATGAACACACAGACACCCACACACGTGTCGGGCGACGTTAATCTCTGACGTTCATAGTGTGGTTTGTGTTTGTGGGACTATATTTGTCACGTGTTTCGCTGATACCGCCCGGACAATACTGATAAATCAACTACAATCTAGGACTTTGTTCCATTGTAACGCCCATTTTCACCGACGTTGTCTTATAGCTAATGCAATAGTACATGCATTGAAGCGCTGATTGACCCGATGTACACGAATGGTTTTTGACTATTTAGAAATCCATACATAGCTAAGAGGAAACTCTAATACAAATTAAAATGGTGATATAATAAGAATAAAACACATTGATTTTGTGCAGGTAAACGTAATATTTTACCGCAGGGTACTTAATTGTTATTTTAGCTTATGAAATCAATAACTAAATCAAGTTTTGTAGAACTAAGAGACACATATAAACAGTATTGATCATAAGATTTGCTGTAAAATGAATAAATAAAAAAACTGACGTATCTATGAATGGTCCATTTGATTTCAAACATAATACTAAATATTCTAATGTATTATCTGCTTGCAACTATGCACGTTGCATTTTGGGAGTGAATTATGGGAATTATTAAAATATTGAGAATATGCTACATGGTAATGAACATTATGTTACTATCTATCTATCTAATTATCTATCTATCATTCCTTATCATTCTCTCTCTGTCTCTCTCCGAGTTGAACGAAAAATACGGACAGATCCTAATTCCGTGTGGCATAACAATGATTGGTGTTTTCCTCACACACACACACACACACACACACACACACACACACACACACACACACACACACACATACACACACACATACACACACACATACACACACACATACACACACACACACATACATACATATATATATATATTCATACACACATGTGTGTGTGTGTGTGAGAGGAAAACACCAATCATTGTTATGCCACACGGAGTTAGGATCTGTTTGTATTTTTCGTTCAACTAGGAGTTCATACATCATCACCATTACTTCTTTCGTATTTCAGAGTCATCTTCTTCACAAACAATCTGTATTTTCTTCCTGACAAATTCCTCCATTTTCAATTCTTTTTACATGTTTCCCATGCGAAGGCTTCACTGAATTTTGTTATGCCATGACATTCTGCACCTCAAATTAAGTTTACATTGATAAGTTTTCTACCGCTCATTCTACTAAGCTCTTTCTCTATCTACCATACATTTCAACTTGGCCGTTATATTTGTACAGGGGTGGGTGCTCGTGTGTGTCCCTTTCTACGCACATAGACAATATGCATTGATTTTTTCATAAATGTATAAAATATTGAGAGTTACTTATCTAATGATTACCTAAAATGAGAACATATACATACGTATATGTATATATACATACATATATATAGCCCGTGGCTATAATAAAAGACACCTGCCCAATTTGCCACGCAGTAGGACTGAACCGGAACCTATGTGGCTCGGAAGTAAGATTCATACCACACACCAACGCCTGTTTAATGTATTTATGTAAACCACAATAGACTGCAGTATATCTGCTCATTTCATAACGACATTTTACAATTGTAACAACGTATATAGCCACATAAGTTAATCCACAATATTTGCTGTACGATTGCTCTTCAGCCATGCCATTATACATGCGTGTGTGTATGTGCATGTATGAGTGTATATGTTTGTATGTATGTGTCTTTGCTTGTAGTACATGTAGATTTGTTCCTTAAAATGCCGATAGAATATTTTCAGATCAAGATTTCCATTGCTTTTTTTTTCCTGTCTATTCTTTTAATTTCCATAATTTATTCTAATTATGTTATGTGGTCGGCAAGAGGGAACAACTACAGGTTTTATTAATTACCTTTGATGTTATGAAAACTATGGATTCCTGCTATTAATTTAATGAGAAATGTTGTTGTTTGGTTCGGGTATGGAAATGGAGTATTAGCTGTTTTAATATTGACCGGAAGAATATTTAAAATAAATTGATTTATTCCCAGAGTAAACAGAGCATAACATCATTGCGATGGGTCTTTCTTTTCTGTTCTTCTCCCTCAGATCATATTACAAGTTTTCCTTGCATGAACATAATAATCACATCCTATCGTCATCGACTCGCGTTTTAGAATTTCAAAATAGTTTAAACCTAAACATTAATGAACGAGTTCCGTTGTATCACAATAAATTATCAGTTTGCTGTGCGTTGTTATAGAAACATCACAAATTGGAATAAAATACCGTTCCTTCCAATAAAATACCGTTCCTTGAAATAAAAAATTAAATGTTTTCTATTGCCTAAAAATCTTGTGTTATTATTTACCAATTGTGATTATCTCCATAATATAGTCATACAACAAATGGTTAATATTAGTTTTTGAGTCATGATTTCATTATGGCGATTGTTAAATGATATATAACTTTGTTGCGTATCTCAATGATGCAGTCTACAAAAGAGTTTGTGAACAAAAATGGATGATAACGGCCATCTAAAATATTCGTGGATTAGATATTACTAAGAGATCTGTTAGATGTAGTTCTGATATAGAAGAACTAGTGTTATTTTAGCGGATGTTGTATGTTTGTTATAGAAAACATTGCATATACCCGTAACTTCAATGGTATATATATATATATATATATATATATATATATATATATATATATATATATATATATGTATTTATATATATGTATTTATATAAATTTTTTATACCAAAAATTAGGCAAACTTTGTCGACAAACTTTGCAAAATACTCACAATTGAGTTTTTGTATATACATCGACTTTAAAGAGAGCTCAAAACTGATGCATTGAAAATGGATCAGTTTTGAGCTCTCTTTAAAATATCCGGAAGATAACTATTTTCTCTATGTAGAGGATATATATGCATGCAAGATTTGCCTCTTGGACAAAAATGTAGTTTTTCAATAGCGGTGATATTCACATCACGCAGAAGCCCTAGCCATCGTCCTCGGCACGAGAAATTAAAGATGGATAGGATATACCTATTGAAGTATATACATATGTGTGCGTGTGTGTGTGTGTGTGTGTGTGTGTGTGTGTGTGTTTGTGTGCGTGTGTGTGTTTTTGTGTGTGTTTCTTGCCATTTTAAATACTCATTCTGTTCTGGCATATCATATTGAACGTAGGACATTATAGCTCTCGTGAAGTGTATGTTATTTACAACTTCTGTCCCAGAGAAATTAGTTGAGAATACTACTCTCGAAAAACTTAAATTTAATTGAAACGAGCTTCTAGCCATTCAGCAATTAACATTAACTTGAGACAAACATATATGTTCTAAATATTTTTTGTTTTCCATTATAGTACTTGAGTAGAGCATAAAGTCAAGATACTGAATGTGGTATACAAAATTTAATTTTAATTAATACAAATGAAATTTTTTCTTACATCAACTGAATTTAGCTGTTCCTGGTCAATAAAATATTGTTCAGAGCGGTTACGTGTCACTGTTAAAATCTAAGGTGTGACAGTTTCATACCGTGGATATCTCCTATGATATAAGGATGTGGTTTAGAAAGAAAGTGGTTACTAGTGATACATCAGTCGTGATGAGAAAATTTCAGTAACATTTCAGGAAAGAAATTTCTCAAAGTAAGAACACAGTGACCTCGGTAAATTGGCTAATCTGAATCAATGAGATTAGTCGTGTGTAGAAATATAAATTTCGACAAAATGCTTCGGTAGCTGTACATATAATTTGATAAAACCGATAGAAAATGTGCACTAATATATTTCAAGGGAATTAAACGCTTCTAATTATCGATGTCGAAGATTATGATAGAATAGTAGATATTATTACACCTATGAACAGTAAGACACGCGTATATACATATGTACACATATAGAAACAGGCATCCATATCAAGCTTGTCTGCATTCAAGCATACATGATCACAGAGTTCGGAGTGGAAGAAAGCTTATAACTAATGACGCTATATATTCCAAGAATTTTATCAACATGTAATAACATCGTGGACGCTACAGCGAGGTATTTCTAATGCGATTAATTTACAATTGCACAAATCTGCTTCCCGAAAATAATTACACCACTATTGCTTGTGCATTTAGTTATTCCCTATCACAAATACAGCGGACTAGCAGAATCTTTACTGCGCCGAGAAAGTTGCGTTTTGAGTTCAAATACTGACAAGGTCCAATTTGCGTTTCCATCTTTTCGGGGGTCGACACAAATATTATCAGTTGTTCCTTAGCGTTCATAATCGGATAGTAGGATAACCAGGATTATTGTTTATGTCTCTAAAATTTATTTTCTACGAAATGTCAAAACCTGTTTGGTATTATGAATAAAGAGTGCATCAACTAATTCAATTATGACAGTCTAACGCATGCCCCTTTCCCTCTGGCTTTATTTGCATTCAACATCTGCATGGCTCACCGAAATTTCTACATATATTGCCAATCTTTGTAGTTGAAAGAACTCCTATTAACCTTTCGCAATTGTGCAGAAGTGATTTCATCGCATGTCCAAGCTTTAATGATTCAGCCAGGGTCGACAGCCAGTGTTACGTAACGGTGTTGTTACTATTTCTATCTCAATTTTCTTTCATATTTTGTCTCTCATAAGAAAGAAGTAAACATGAAATAAGAAATAAGTAAACAAATAAGAGTTTATTTGCATTTGATAATAGAAATATTGAAAAAAACCTATATTTTTCTGTGAAACAAAAGAAAATATTGAATACACATGTGTGGAAATTTATTGATGTATTGAAGTATACAAGTGTGATTGTTACTTAGAACAGTGTTTACGCTCATTTAAAGGCATGCTCATTACCTTGATAAATGCACCTGTTTAAATTTTAGAAAATCTCACATTGTTTACATGCGATGATAAATTTAAGTACAAATTTCTGTATTATTTGTTTTGCTCAAATGAGTAGATCGCGGGTTAAAATATTTGTAATTATTTCTACGAACTTGATGTAGTGCAAGTGAAGGAATAAGGGAACAGACTTGAATAGTGTGAGGGCTTTCAGCGTGTATTCTTTATCGTTCTCGTCTTTCAATTCGCCCTCTTTAATAATATAATTATTTAGATTCAATACAGATGTCGTGTTGCCAACTATGCGGATAGATCACCACAGAATGACATTTATCTAAAACACCTGTTGGGTAAAATTAATATCAATGGAATTTTAATCAGCTCATAAACGGAAGCATTTTGTCCAAGACTTAACCAAACAATAATTAATTTGCTAATTATACATTTATTACATTATACATAGAGCTTAATTTGTTGTTCAGGAAGGAGTAGATTAAAGAAATATCTATAATTGACAAGTGGTTATTTAAACATTTTAAGGATGATAAAGAGATATTGTTGCCATTTGAACTTAGAAAGTGAGATTATGTCACGAAGTTCGAAAAGAATTTTGCCCAACGCTCTGCATATTTTAGAATATTAATTGCTCTGTAACATTATCGCAATGGTGGAAATATTGAGAAGAGTCTATTCAGTTAATCGATTTTTGTATTTGACTGGCATTTATTTTATCAAACCTTATAATCGTTCGAACGCAGAACGTACAGATGTACAACTAAAAACCACCGACACGGTTTGCACGTGCGCGCCAGTCTATTGATTTTGCCTGTCCAATGCATATGTTGACTGATTAAATATTAACTATTTGGGAATCTTTCTGTGACTAGCGTAAATACTTTACATGAAAGTAATCATGTATTTCGCACAAGAATAACACATATTTCGTGTTCACTTCTCCTGCCTAATACACAGCTAGTGTTATTTTAAATACCATACGTCCCTAATGCCCCCTGGAATGACATGGATGTCACGCAGTGTTATTTCTTATTAGCAGAAAATCGATATCAATCAAAATCACGTCCTTAGTGAATTTGTTGCCGTCAAGAAAATACTAATCACTTGAAAGTGTTAATGGCGTTATCAATAATGGATTTTTAATTAGAAATGATTTGATTGCCAAATAACAGTTTATAGCTCTTTGCATTCGAAATCGGCTTTCTGAGCTCTTATACCTGAGGCAAAGGTTGGCTTCAGTAATTCTGATGTTTTACAATACAGTCTGTGCAGAATGATGTGCATACAAAGTATGCTATGATCTTTATGAGCCATTTAATGTATATTAAGTTTGTATTAGATATTTAGTACAAGAGACGCGTTGCATTTATATGGGCGATTCACAGGGAAGTAGGGACACAGCTTTTATTTTCTGATTGTGTAAAATGATATTTAAATAAATTTATTTTTAATACCGGTAACTCAACAGATCAAAGAAATTTCATCAGCAACTTCAAAAGCAGTGTGTTGTTTCAGCCAACTAATAATGTGAAAGTTAGTTTAGATCCTTGAAGTTGAAGTTCATGGCTAACCACCACCATTTGAATTTAGAAATAATGCAAGTTAATTTCAGTGGTTTATTTCAAGAACTTTTGAATATTTTCTGTCATTCATCACCACATGCGGTTTATGAAATATGCAAGTTAGGGCATTTAAAGCAACGATTTTACCTATTTTGACATGACCAGCTATCTGTGGTAGGCAGCACAATTTTATACAGCTCCCGTAAACCATACCACCCAATTATATTCTTCATTTCATGTAATGCAACGTTACAATTTGAGTAAGATAGAGTGCATCCGGCCCCAATATATAATAGCAACATCACCTAGCATAGAAGAGTAATGAAACTCGAAATTCTTTAATCATAAAATAAATACCTACATATATATTCTTTTTTTTCTTTATTGCAGTGGATAAGGAGTAATTTACGTATATATACATATATATATGTATATATATATATATATATATATATATATATATATATACGTATGTACGTATTTATTAGTTTAGGCATGACGTCATACCTTATTTGGTTGGCGTTTATATGATTGACCATGTAACTTTCAGTCATTTGAAGAAACATTGCTTCTTATATTCTCTTCTGGGGCAAACAGCATGCATTTCATATTTGAACTTAGTGAACGTTACACTGCGTCTTTGTCACATATATTATTTTATAATAATAGATTTTACAAGGTTCATAATAGGTTTTGAAAATTACATGCTGCGATATTAAAATTATTTCACACAAATGTATAGCGAAAAGTATTCTATAAAACTTCTAGTATTATATCATCATACGGAGAAGAGGAGGGGAAACACCAACAAGAAAACTAAGATTTTGCTATAAACAGATTCCTTTGTTTCCATCAAATAACATTAATATACACTCAGAAGATAATTATATCACAGTAATTTATTCATTTCGATTACTTTTAAATAATATTTGTATTGCATATTTCTTATCAAACTAATATTCCTCAGTACATACACAAATACATATACTACACACGTACATGTTTTTCTTTCCTTAAATATGCATGTATATGTAAACACACATATATATATATATATATATATATATATATATATATATATATATATATATATATATATCATAACGTCATGAATCCAGATAGACGTACTATTTTATGTAAATATGTATAAGCACACACATATATATGTGGCATACCTACACAATTGTGGAGATAACGAATATATCGGAATTTTCTTTCTTCCTCTTTCTGTCTCACTCTTCGTCTTATTCTCTTTTTCTCTCTCCTTTTTCTACCTCCTCTATTTCCCTTCAACTAATCACGTGAAAGCGTTACCGACGGGCTAGGTAACGTAACGACAAGCATTATTATTATAAGATAAATTCTTTTTCGTATATTGTCACTTCTTTGTAATCTATACAAGTTCTGCACATGCTGGTGTTTCGGTTAATTAGTAGATTAATTGAAAATTGCTGTTCGAGAATTCAATAAAAAGAAAGTAACGTGTCTGAAAAGTTATGTGTAACTTATGAAAATATACTATTTGTGTGTATATATTTACTAGTTCTGATAATATTTTGCACACCAATGTTCACATGCAAATCAAGGGATATATCATGTAGCAAAGTGTTGGCAACATTTTACCGAGGTCACTTTCACGAATGATGAATTATTCAGTTATAATGTGAGAAATGCCAACTATAATGTTTTCCTTCACAGAACATACTGCAACTTCTAAAGTCTAGCACAAAAATTACCTGCAGTTCATTACCTCGATTCTTTTATACAAGGTATGTTAAACCTCATTATATACAACGCTTTCTAAAATTCGTTCGAAAAGAACGCTCTGAGCTCTATTAGCTCAACGATTTCAATGTGCAAATTAATATCATGAAATCAATGAACTGTATACTAAAAGTGAAATGTTATTACATACTAAATATTTTGTTGAAAGAATGTAAAATGTTCGCAAACATATAATTTAAAGGGTCACTGAAATTTTCATTATGTTAAACACAATATTTTATAAGCATTTCCAGTGACTGTGCTGATGATGGAAATGTCACCCACAAATGTTTCTCTTTTGAGTGTATAATGAAATAAGATGTAAAAGACATGAAGGAAATTGAATTTTCAGAATCATGAATATTAATTCAAAAGAGTGCTACACATTTAGCAAAGAACTACCTGCGGTGCACTAATCAGATATATCTATAATTAATAAACACAATTGCATTGCAGAGACGAAATTTGTAATAGAAATAACAGATTCAACAGCGGCCGTGAAATGTACACAGTGACATTGATTGATTGTCCTCAATTTTGCATAAAAGTTATTCCGATCTACTTAACTGTATTGACTGCAGTTCTTTCGCTTACTTCTAATTCACAATCGTGTGAAAGTTTAGTTTCTTTACATGGAAACTAGAATAATATTCTTGGGAACAAACTTTGAATGGTTCCATTGGTGGAAGCGTGTTCACCATGTATCAGGTCTTTCGAATTCCCTATTTCCAATACGTGGTGTACATGGATAATCAAACGGAGCAACATAGGCAACCGTACGGCAAAGAATGTGGAGTTTGCACTCGAACCAAAACCACGATCCTTGTGACTCGAAAGTTCAGTGGAAGGTATTGAATTTCCCTTCTTCTCTGAAGCAGGCGTCCTATGTGTCCCTCGTATAGATTAATATACTGAGAACACAAGCTCGTTTGACTGCAGAATGGTGTCCAGTTTTAGGTCACTGTTTTCTTTGTTCTTGAGTTTTGAAGTACTTTTTTTTTATTACGTCTCTTCATGTCAGTTTCTAGGGACAGCTTATCGGTTTTGGAGAAGCGGAGGTATGACGCTAGGGGCTGTCACTAAATCGTGGTCAGCCAAACTTTTGTTTTTTATCAGACAGATGGGGCAATAGACATTTGGTCAGCTACTTTTAAGGCTGTACATGAGGGGTGGTAGATGTTCCTCCGAATGTGTAAAAGACAAACGGCACACAATTTTCCCAAGATCATGTGTCTGGCATTGCTATACAGGTCCGTTGATTCATTCGAGGGTTTGAGTCATCCAGCTTCAGGTTTCATCATCGCTAGTCTCAGTTTCTGGAGTAAACACCTGCAAGTACACTGACGTGTTATCAACTGAAAGGAAAAGCGCACAGAGAGAG
The DNA here is from genome assembly GCF_046866305.1 of Octopus bimaculoides. Classification (NCBI taxonomy): domain Eukaryota; kingdom Metazoa; phylum Mollusca; class Cephalopoda; order Octopoda; family Octopodidae; genus Octopus; species Octopus bimaculoides. The sequence goes on from NC_142942.1 coordinate 55,672,334, forward strand.
GAAAAAAGGCAGACATCATAGCGACGATCTTGGCTGACTTTTGTCGTGTAACCCCTTGTTGCTAGCGAAATGGCATGAGCCGGATGTCTGAGCAACTGGTTGTTTTAATGGCGGAACCAACAGGACCTTAAAGATTACAAAAGTAGCGATTCTCACTTTGAAACAAACATTTAGATTACGGAACGCCCCGCTCTCCCATGTATCCAGGTTTAAAATTTCAGCGCGATCGGATGAACAATACTCGAGTTATAAGCGCACAAACAGACAGACAGCGCACAATTTTATATAAGATATATATATATATGTATATATATGAACATATATATGCATACATATACATACATATAAATATATAGATATATAAACACACACACACACACACATATATATATATATATATATATATATATATATATATATATATATATATATATATATATATATATATATATATATATATATATATATATATATACATGTGTTGTGTATAAGACAAAAAATAGTCTACCATATAATTAATGACCAGTTACAATTGTGTTCGTACCACTCCGTTGTAACTTCATAGCACGCAAAATTTTCATGTCATAGATTACGTAATACAGGCAGTTTTAAGCATTTGATGGATCCTTTTAATCGAATATATCCATGCGTATATCGTGTATATCTATCATCTACCTATGTCTATCATTATATACGCGTATATATATATATATATATATATATATATATATATATATATATATATATATATATATACGCATGTACACACACACACGCGCGTTTAGTTATCCTTTTCAGGTTTTATTTGATTTCAATCATTATTTCCAATATGATATTTAAAAATTAAATTATTGCATACCATTGAACATTTTGAAACCATTTGCGAAGAATATTCACGTTGTATCTCATCTAATCTAATATCTTTATATATATATATAATATGTGTGTGTGTGAGTGCGTAGATATACACACACGCTCACAAAACACACAAACACATTCATACACATATACATATGCGTTGATATGCATGTTTCTAGAGAATACGCGTAAATGTTTTATTAAACTTTCAAATACATAAGGCGATATTATATTCAAATATTCAAAATTCCTTTGAAATCTATTTTCTATAGCATACTGCATTGTTTCATAGAAAGTATATAACGCGATAAGTATTTGAATGGCTTCGGTTATAAATGAATGTGATTCAACCGTACATATTATTGCTAAGCTTATAATATATGATATTACTTCATTGATTTGAAAGGAAATTTCAAGTGTGGGAGTTCAGATCCCGATACGAATATTTGTATAGCAATGAGATTCATTAAACAAGCTTATGGAAAGCCATTTTGTGAGTGGTTGATTATACTGCGTTATAATGCGTGTCGTTCATTTTACACTGATTCCTTTGTACGACTGCATTTACGGTAAACTATGAGAATCAAGTCACCAGAAAATTGGTAGTGAAACGTACTATGAAGTAGCATTTTATACTTTACACATTGTTAGTGCTTTCAGTCAGTGATTTTTAATAGAGTTTGTCCATCTATACAAAGTTATTCAAAACAACGATCATAGAATGTTGATGGGAATTGTTCACGCCAACTCTGTGTTTATATGACGAATATAAAATTGTCACGTTGGTAATGTGTGCTAGTGTGTAAATGTATGCCTGTATGTACACAAACACTGCGACCGCAAATTCCGCTGCCCTAACCACTGAGCCACTGCATCATACACACACGCGCACACAAAAAAATATACGCACTGAGTATCATAAGTAACTTTTAGCCAATTAGACTGAGTGATAGATAGATAGATAGATAGATAGATAGATAGATAGATAGATAGATAGATAGATAGGTAGATAGATAGAATCGCAACAAAATATCCCCCTACAAATACTGTAACTGAATATTTAATTGATCCAAATACTAAACTAATACCATTAGATATTTTTATGTAATATTAATTTATTGTAATTTGACTGGACTGGTGATTCACAGAACGGTTTTAAATTCAATATGAATTTTGTAAAAATGCACTAATAAGATATGAAAAACTATATGCCAATTATATTTCTATTTCAATGATTTAAGACCAACGGTAGTTGCATTATAATGAATGATTATGGTTCAAAATGATGTAGAAGTATAATTTTGACAATAAAACAAGATGTTGGTAAGAGTGGAATGCTTTTATAATTGAATATGAATTCTATATATAGAGCTAAAATGTCTCCATCTGAGATACAAATGTGCAACATATATATGTGAGTATGTGTGCGCCTGAACAGATATGCACACGCGTGCGAGCGTACATGTGACTGAGCATGTATATATATATATATATGTTCTGAATTTTTTTCAATTTGTCGCCACCTATTTGGTAGCCATGTTGTTATGGAAATCATCTTGGCACATTCGTCACCCGGTAAATTTCAAGAATGACTTCGAGATTTCATAGACGCGAAAATCGTGTTCACTTTCAGCGTATAAATAGATCATATGCGTTGATCAGTTGAGTACATTTGCTGATCAGTTGAGTAAATCTGTCAGTAATATAACTATAATGAGTACACGAAACAGCTGTAATCCAAATTTGATCCATGAAAGTATAAATATATATCACACTATGTAGAAACCTGTGTCTCTATTTAGAATTTTGATAACCCATAACCTTGGACACTGCCATAAGAATATCTGGAGTTCTTCAGTAATCTAAATAATATCGTGAGCGTGGTGTGCCAGCAGGAAGCTTATGATATATTTTGCCCAGATTGATAATCCTTCGCTATTAGCTATATATAAATCTCTGTGTATATATATATATATATATATATATATATATATATATATATATATATATGCATTTACGTATATGAACGTGTGTGTTTTGTATATAAACTCAAAATGTATATTATATTATTACGTATTTAACCAATGATTTATTATTCATTCGTATATTGCCGAATTGCAATTGATATGTCATGTTTATTTCATTCCTGTATTTGGTGTTATATTGGGATCTAAAATTATTGTTTACAAAGTTATGCTTCGTAATATTTATTATCCGCTCTTGTGCAGGCGCATATAAATAATAAAAAATATTGCACACGTATTCAGTGTGAATTTAGAAACTCTAATTTACCCGTTTGCTATACGAAAATAAATGATAATGGTAAACCCAAATAATTGTAAGTGCTATGGGTATACGTAGCTAAAGCTTATTAAATGTATACGCTTACTTTTTTCTTTTCTTTCATCCAGAATGAATGGAAATATACCTGATCACAAGAAAGTGTGATGGAGGCAGATTAGGATTCAGACTAGAAGACTATAAAACATACAGATCAATACTCATACGTTTGCAGCTCTTTGTCTCATTACTTCATTACCTTTGTAGCAAATATCGCTCTAACATATTTATAATTTATTATTTCATATCAAAGTGAAACTGCTACTTATCATGTCAGAAATATCTCACACAATGTTAACTAATCAGCATTGGCTTATATTTGAAAGCATTGCATTACCTAATCGCTGATACTTCTGTTGCTAGGAAACCTAGATAAATTTGAAAGCAGATTTCAGAAATAGACGGGGGAAAATGTAAAATGAAACAAACACATCAACATTTCTTTCAGTCGAGTATTATTTGAGAGGAAAAAAGCAAAATTTTTTAATGTAATTGAGTTATGTATATTTTCGTGAACACAGTTGCGATTTTTATGTTGTTTATGCTTTCTAACACTTTATGTTTCCGAACACTTTTAAAAGTTTCTTGGATAAATAAGCGATTTGGAGTTCAGTTTATTTCAATATGGTTTTGGAGACGAAAATGATTTACTACATCATAGAATACGCAGACACTTAAAGAAATAAATAGAAATGGAACTACTCGTAAAAGTAACATAGTAAGTCAAGTGAAGTCCAATCACGTTATTCTTTATAATGTATCTAACAATCGTCACCATCACTTCACAACCACGAAAGTATGAGTTCAAGCCAACAACGCTGTTCTTTGTGTAACCCAACTTTCTCTGCAGAATAGGTTAATCAGTGGTAATTGTTAAGTTTCGACATATGTAAATGAGAATTCTGAATATCTTCATTGCCACAAACGCAAATGCATACACACACCCACATAAAGATATGTACATACGTATAGACACAAACACACGCTTATGCACATATGCATGCGGTGTGCGTGTGTGTGTGTGTGTGCACACGCGTGGGTATGTATGTTTGTGTATGTGTGCGTATGCGTGCTTGTGGTAAGATGTGTGGTCCAGTAGACAGTGAATTGCATTCACGACTTCAGAGTCATGGATTCGATTCCTCGACCAGCTTCATCTACAAAACAATTCATTTTGCATTGTGCCAATCCACTCAGTACCTGCAACGGACGGTCGTTCCGTTGGCTTACCGGTGAAGCTTGCTGGCAGGCATCATTCGAACAGTGTGAATGGTGTTGTATGACAACAGCATATGTTCTCGTCGATAAAGCCGTATAAATATATATATAGTGGGTCGGCAACGAAGTTACCACCGTTTTTTTTTTTAGATTTTAGAATTTATTGCGTTTTTAAATTTTGGAACCTATTTTTCTCGAGAACTGAATTTGGAATGTATTTTGGAATCTATTTTGTTTTGTTGTTTTTCTAGTTAATTTTAGTTAATTTTTGTTTATTTTTAGATCATTCAAATGGAATATCACATTAAGAAAAACGAGCATTTACGACACCTACTTTTTGCTTTTAAACAAGGTTCTAAGGCCGCAAAAGCTGCTCACGACATTTGTGCTGTGTATGGAGAGGGTGCCATGAATGAAACAACCGCTCGTGATTGGTATGCCAAGTTCAAAAATGGAAATTTTGAGCTCAAAGACGCACCTCGTTCTGGCAGTCCAGTTGAGTTCGATGTGTGTGTCTATGAGTGTGTGTGTGCGTATGTGTGTAAGTATGTGTATACAAACAGACACATATTTGGAATGTCTTGATCCTCTGTCTACTTGATTAATGCGTATATCTGATTAAGAATTATTTCAGTTGGCACTGCAAATATTGCATTTTCATTTGCTGAACTTCGAAATATCCATTCATTTTATATTACATCTATGTATGTATGTATGTATGTATCTATCTATCTATCTATCTATCTGTCTATGATTCTCTCTCTTCCGCTCTATCTCTCACTCTCACTCTGTATATATATGCGTGTGTGTGTGTGGTGTGTTTATATTCAAACATTTCCATATATTAGGATGCTCACATATAAAACTGTGAGAAATAGAAAAGAGCGTATCGTTTACGACGAAATATCGTAACCGTAAAACGAAGTACTTTGGGTTATTTATTTTCTCACTAAATAAACTATATACCTAACTTGCATTCTGTATTTTAACTATACAAATAAAACAGAACAGAGAAATATACTGTTGGTTATAAAATTGCTATAGAGTTAATCATATGTATATAAATTATCATTTTATTTACCACATATTAAAAACAAATAGACTACATATCAAGACTTTTATATCTGAAATAGAAGATACTAGAAGCTTCTGATATTGAAAAATGTGCAATCGATAATACAATATCTGTTATTATGGAATTTATTGTTGTATTAATAATGTTTCTTTTGCATAGATTGTATTTTCATTATGGTGTATATTTCTTGAGACACCTTGAAGAGAGTACCCAACGAATAAGGAAACACAAAACAAGGAGCAATATATATTCGCCTGCTCTCTATATTTATTAATAACGACAAATTTATTGCCCAGTTTCAAAGGAATGTACATTTACTTAGCTTTGCTGAATTGGCGGTGATTCATTATGTCAGGTTTTTAATAACTTGTAGTTGGTATCGCTATGCAAGTGTAGTGCTATGTAAATGTAATAATACATCAGGATAATATTGTAGTATAATTGCAATTCACAATACCAGTTCGTGGGAAATACATTTGTTGTTGGTTAGAAATTTGCTTCTAATAAATCAGAGACAAGATAAACAATAATTATATTTATACATGTGTATGTGTTACATGAAAGATTTGTGTAAGCTTTATCATTAAGAAGGAAAGTGAAAAATCATAGTTATATCAACCTAAAGTATACAAGTTACTTTTATCTGCTTTTTTATGAGTAAGTGTCTGTATACTTATTAATTACGTATCTTGATCTTAGAAAAGAAGTGTGGACAAGTACGGACGATGATTTTTCTACGCGACAAAGTTGTCGGTTCTAATTTGATATCTACATTCTTTAAACGTCTATAATTACCTTCTCTAAAAGGAACTGTATTATTTGTACAACTTTGGTTCACATTGTTACACCAATCTCAAACTTTAATACGTAATTACAGTTAATAAACTTCGTGCGATTTTAAGAAATATATTTTCATAAATTTCAAAGCAACATTAGATAATATCAGTTCTATAAAAAGGATGCTGCAAAGACTAATAAGAATGCCTTTATGATAAATTATTTCAAGATGATATAGGTGTGTGTCTGTGTGTGTGTGCGCCAGGTTCCAGTATCATTTGACATGGTTTCTAAGGCTGAATGCCCTACCTGATGGCAACAACTCCAAAAGTTTAATGGGTGCTTTTTACATACAATCTGTACGGGTGTCATTTACATGACACCGATAACGGTCACGACTAAGATTTCACAGGTGCCATTTCCATGATACTGGTAACAGCCATGACTACAATTTCACTGGGCTTGACGAGTCTTGTCAAGCGTCGCATATCAACACGGGTCTCAGTTACTCGACATCGCCTTCGTGAGGCCCGACATGCTACCAGCAATGACCACGACTACGATTTCACTGGGCTTGACGCGTCTTCTCCAGGACAGCAAATAGATCGACAGTCATCTATATGTATGTCAGCATTTGTGTGCTGATATGCGCATAGGTGTTTCAGCATATATATTAATATATAAAGTAGAGATACACATATATATGGACCAGTATTTATACATATACACATACAAAAATACGTATATTACAGTATTTATACACAAAGCTCCTGCATGTCAGCAGACAAGCTTCGTAAACATATAAGTGGAAATATAATTTTAGCTTTAATGATCAGGTTTTAGTATCAGATAAAATTTAACGCTTTCCATTAGAATCCTTACGTGGATATTCGTTTAAATAGAATTTAATATATTTCATGCTTTCGTGACACACACACACACACACACATACACACACACACACATACACACAGACATACACATACACACACACACACTCACACACACATATATAAATGTATATGTGTATGTATAAATAAATATTTATGCGTGCATGTGTTTGCGCGCGCGCGTGTGTGTTTGTGTATGTGTGTGTGTGTGTTGTATTCTAAGTGTGGATAAATTTGAATTATAGACAATGACAGGAAATATTTCATATTGATTATAACCTGAACTATTCTGTCTAGTCACTATTTTCTTTTCTACAGATGCATTGAAGAAGAACTTTTCAGTCGTTTTTGAAAAGTTGCCACGCGTTACTTTTTGTTGCATTTATAATATACGCACGAGAACTGAACAGTCGATGGCAATTTTGCCGTCTTGCAGTCCTCTAGAAGTGTATTTCTTTATATGTCGTTAGAAATTATCATCAATGAAGCGATATATCTGTGTAGCAATTAACTCCATTTATTACTCTTGCGTGTTTAAAATAATTGATACTTCTACTTGAGGTATGTCTTTTACTAAAATTAATTAAAAATACCAATTAATTTATGGATCATTTCATCCTAATTAAACGTCTTAAAGAACGATCTGTATATGTGTAATTAATGCTACAGAAAACAATTTATATAAATTACAATTTTTACTGAAATATTTTCCATTTATCATAATTCAAAATATAGCAGACGACGAGACAAAGACTAAATCTGACATAAATATATTTGAACTTCAACCATTTTTATCTGAGAGAAATATTATTTGACATTATTGACTATTTGCCGTATAGAAATAGTTAACATTTTTCACTCAATGAAAACCGAAATAATATCCATTAGTTAAAATTTGAACAAAATTAAAATAACCAATAAAAAACATATTTCTATAATTACATTTCCACTTTCTAAATTCTTTGCTAAAACGAAAATTGTAAGGTAAAAGCGAGTGAGCATGAAATCGATTAAAAGCATTATTGTTAGAAACTTTTTTCTTTATTCTGCCATTATAGTAGCATCGTCTAATTACTGCTAACTAGATAGCATTTGCTACGAAGAGAAAACCCCAAAACTTTAGTTGCGTATTTCCTTTGTTTTACTATCCTTTTTCTTTTGTGCGCGTTGAAATCCACCTTTGATAAAAAAAAAAAATATATATATATATGATGACAAGATTGCTGGTAGCAGTTACGCGCTAAGGGTTAATCATTTTATAACATATTTTCCTTCAAAGAAAAACATGTTTTTAACCAAGTGCACCACGCATCCTTAAAAATGTTAAGCTTTCTGCTCTGTGTAACATGCTTCAGACATTTGATATTTCACTGAAACTTTGTATGAGCAATGCTAAAATCATGTGGAAACTGTTGCACTTTGTCACTACAAAATATGTTTCCCTGTATTACCGATGTATTTTCTTTATTTTATTGCGAGCTTTCCATACACTGTTGTACTTTTGTTAACTGGATATTATTGATGCTAAAGTATATATATGAGCATAACACCCAGGAAACTAATCTCAATAAACAGTGGGCTTCACAAAGTAAACTTCAGAGGAGAGCGTCTGATAATGTATTTGATATCAGCAGAAGGATTTGCGGGTAGCGACTCCCATACACACTGCTAACAAGCTATAGAATATTAGTCGATGTCAGAGTTAGTTAATTATATGTTCCAAGATAAAAAATCTCCCATTTCAAAAGCTGTCCTGGTGAAAATTTTAAAGTCTCATCTTCATAAAATGTCGCAAGCATTAGTTAGTTCTGAGATTTAAAAATCTAGAAGTTTCATGTTTCTGTTGCTCGCGAGTGGAATAATTATGGCGCTTTAGGTAATTTGAGGTTAAAGGTGTCCATATGACTATAATGAAAAACGATCGATAAGAAATGTTCAGTTGTCTTTACATTGGAATATTTGTGCATAAAAGCTTACTCTACGCTTGCTGAATGAGACTTAGTATTCCTTTATCGTTTTTTGCTTTATACAACTACGGGTGTAATGATGGTACGTCGGTTAGAAATTTGAGGAAGATTCAATTTTGATTTAATCTGCAAAGGAGTAAGCGGGATCAAAACTTCATACAATTTATTTGCGTATTAAGAGCTTTTACGGAATGAATGATTCTAAAATCCACCAATTTCAATGACAAATGGATTAAAGAAAACTCTCTACCGAAGGTACAACAAAGTGGATCCAGAAAATATCTATCCATAGGTTTTCGTTTTTGTGTTTGTGTTTCACTTTCTTTTCCTGGAAACACAACATAATTGCGTATAGTGACGTTCTCGAACGAATTAGGCTATAGATGTACGCGGCAAATTGTTTTCCGTTCTTGCTAAAAGTGGATTCATATCCCTAGACCAATGAAAGAGGCTGATGATAGCAAAAGAAATACTCATTTATACGTTATCGCAACATATTTATGGTAGTGTATAATAGATAACACATGAACTTTTCGGTCTAATCGTCAGAAATATACTGTTTGGCTTGTGCAATGTATATAGCAGACTGTTGTGGCGGACGCCCCCAGACAAAAAGTGAGCTGGTCCACTACTAATAAATGGTTGATTGGCACAGTCAGTAGAGTTGGTCAGCGAAGGTACGTAGAGACGACGAAATACGTCGTCATCGTGGGACATATCAGTGGCGACGAGGGTTCGGACAATATCACCATTGGGGCATATAGACTGAGAAAGATCAAAAGCTTTTGATAGAAGTTTTGTGCACATTCTATGTCGAGATAGCCATATATTATTTCCAAATGGAAACCAAAACACAACTGGAAACTTAGATCATGTGTTGCGTATAACGTATATTCAGTAGACGACCAAATAAGAAGTCACCACAAGCTATCTTCAAACGTTGAGGATATTATTTGTCATCCTCAGCAAATATCAAATGATTCAGGAGTTTAATATTGTTTACCAAGAAATCGATGAAAATACGTTGTGCTATTTGCCCAGTAGACACGCTATGTGGTCAGAGTTGACCCATGCATCATGCACACTGGTGTAGCTAATTATAAATGGCATATGCGTTTATTCTTAAAAGATGGAACCTCATGTTTACTGCACCAGAAGTACGGTTTAATGTGTGTTTTATTTCAATAGATTAAAAGAAAATATTCTTGAAACCGTAATCAGACCTGCAAAACATACTTGACTCTCCATTAATATGCTGCTTGACCTGGGCAAGTTCAAGTTACAAAGGTAAACTTAGCTTGCGTTACGGAGATACAAAACCTTATATCATAGAAAAAGATAAATTGGTTCTCTTGATGGTAATATCTTATCAAAGTGAATTTGCTTCTATCAGAAATTAAAATCAGTTCGAAATCCTGACTTTCACGTAATTTAGATTCGTGTAGCACCATCAAAATACTGATGAAATATTCGTTTCTTACTGATAGACGGCAAATAGTATGTGATGTAGGAGATAGAGAGAGAGGAAATAGATATTTTAGCTGTTCAAGAGATGAATACTTTGGCGATTAAATGAAGCGATGTATCTTAGAACGAAAGAATGAAGACGCTTAATAAACCCAAACACGATTTATCAGCTAGCAGTTATTCTGCGTGACCGCAGAAACATACTCTTTCTTTTATTATTATTTGCAGATTGTGTTTGTAAGGACGTTAGATATACTTTGATACTTTACTTTTAATAAAAATTGAGAGGTAAACGTATTTCAACGTTTTACTGTAACTTAATTTCAACATTCATCAGTGGCTACGGAAGATTGAAGTGACACATAATGAGTTTATCTTCAACAAAAGTAATATTAACATTCAGCTTTGTCATATTTGAATTTTCTCAATATTTCTAAAGGAATTATCGTTATTAATTTTAGCTACATATTTGAAAATATGATTTCAAAAGTACTAACATACGTATAAAGTAGGAACGCATATATGTTGCGACTGTGAAATATTATTATATTGCTTGTGCACATACTAATCGCGTAGGTGCTAATGTTTATGTGCTTATGGAACTGTGTATATGCACATCAAACGACTATGCTTGTACATATGTGTGTGTATGTATGCGCGCGCGTATGTGTGTAGCTTTTTGTGTGCATTTGTGTTTATACACAGACAAATGCTTATATAAAGAAGTACAGCGATACACACACGCACACACATATATATGTCAAGAAACATATTTATGTGCGTTTGTGTACGTATGTGTATATAGATAGATAAATAGATATATCTATATATATATTCTTATACATTTATATGCACGTACACATACACACATCATATACGTGCATGTGCGTGTATTTTATACTGTATTTGTTTGTATGTGTAAAAACAAAAGGAATATTTACTGGTGCGCATTATCTAAGTCTATGCGATTTAAATTAAATTTTTGTTTGTATTTCTTTGTTAGTTCATGTTGAGATGGGATTAAATTTAAATCATATAGCATCCTGTTAGTTATATGTTTCTTTTCTTTTTTATTTTCTTCTCATATCTGTGATAAATAAGCTTACAAGATAGAGTTGACAGCTGGATATATTAGATAGCATTCCTGAGTAATTTTGCTTCAGATGTTTAAAAGTGAAATTTTCATAAGATTAAGAACAATTGGAAATACCTTCCGTCTGCTTCTAGATTTCTATATTAGCTGATGAAATTATGGCGAAATACACACATACACACGCACAAACACACACACAGAAACACACACACACACGCACAGACACACACACACATTTCCATACCTATATATTTTTCACAATATATTCTACGTTAGATCATATGTATCGAAAGATGATCAACGTGGTTATATTAAATTTTATTGTATATTCGCTTATTTACTTTCTATTTGATTCAAACTCATGTAATATACGTTCAACCACATAACGCCATCTATATACAATACCGATAACCATTTGACTAAATGGTAAATGAAGAGTAAGTGATGGTGATGATAGTATAACGACGACGACGACGACGACGATGATGATGATGATGATGATGATGATGATGATGATGATTTCAAATATTTGCACTGGACCAGAAGTTTTCGAGGAGAGGAAGAAAGTCGACGACATCCATCCCATTACTTGAATGGTCTTTATATCGACAATGAAAAAAATGAAAGGCAAAATCGACTCGATGTAATTTCAGCTCAGTAGGTAAAGACGGATGAAACGCCGCTAAGCACATAATCTGGCGAAATTTTTCTACCAGCACGTCGGCTTAAGAAGGTTATTGGTTTCAAATTTTTGCTCGAGTCCAGAAAGTGAGGGAGAACGGGGGGAGGGAGTGAATCAGTTTGACCGACATCAATGCGCAACTGGTATTTATTTTATCGACGGCGAAAAGACAAATTCGAATTAGGCGGCACTGGAACGCAGAGCATAGAGACAGACAAAATGCCGCTCAGTATTTTACCTGGCATTCTAATGATTCTAGTAGCTCAAAATTCAATAATAATAATAGTAATAATAAGCTTAACTATGGTCTATCCATAAGACTTCCTCAGCATTACCTCACACCTTTGGATATTACTGACATCATTGCCTCTCGTAACCTCTATCTCTCTTTTTCTTTCTTTCTCTCTCTCTCTCTCTCTCTGTATATATATATATATATATATATATATATATATATAGAGAGAGAGAGAGAGAGAGAGAGAGAGAGAGATACTGAAAGATATTTTGAGTAAAATATCATACAACGAGAAGAGGTAACTCAGTTTAAAATCTTTGAATCATGTACTTTGTATTTCTGTATCTGTATCAGTCAGATGCCAGTGTGTGACTTGTTTTAGATGAGATTTAAAGCGAAATATATTTTCATAGGTGCGGTAAATGAATAACGTTGGTAGCATTAGAGTTAAACAGAATCCTGCTGTGCGTTTTTGTTACATCTCTGTTATTTGGCATTCATCTCCGTTTTGATTTCTAATTTGGCAATGATTTCATTCCAAATTCATGAAAGTTATTTACTTTTGCGAATCCTTGAATTAAAGCAGTTGTTATTGCTACTGAGGACTGGGCAATTTAATATTATACACAGCTGGAGTACGTTCTCAAAGTGCAATTCTCTCAGCGGCGTTACACATGTTACAGTTTATGTATTGTGATCATATTTCAAAGTAAACCTTAAATTATTCGGAAATCGTTAATAATGAAATATGTTTTATTTGGCTGAAGTGTCAGACTATCAACGAAATTGTTTAGATAATATTTATTTCCTTCATTATAAACATCTTTAGTTTGTTTACACATTGAGTCAAAGACCATATCAAATTATCTCTACTGTTCCAATGCCATTTAAAACTATTGTATAAATATGATATATTAGTGATATATTTATACTGTTTCACGTGCATTCTTGCAATTTCTTAGTTGAGTGCATATACACGGAGGAAAAATATGTATGTTCAGGTTTATTGTTGTTTCTGACGATGAATTGATTGTATTTCAGTATTAGAATCACAGAAGGAATTACTTATTTGATAACAAGAAAAGTAATTATATATCATATATATGGTGTTTGTGAGTCAAGAATATCGGTGCCAAACAATGCATAGGTAGGGTTACGCACATTAATATATGTATATACGTGTATACATACATATATATGTGAGTTTGTTTGTGCGTATAAACGAACAAACAATTAAAAAAAAACAAGAGAAAAAAAGGAAAAAAACGAACGTGTGGACGTGCACAAGAATTATATTAGTTCGACGCTCGGTGAAAGAAGATTGTTTTTACCGCTTCGTCGTAATGTATACCAAATTTTTTCCCATGCTTAACGACGAGCAGCATCATTAACAAAAACATGTTCTTGATCTCCTTATTTATGCTTGCAATGTGTCTTTCTCTAGAATGAGTATGGCATAATTGTGTAGAATATTTTGTATTTCAATTGTGACTATTTTATTAATTAGCTTTTACTAAACGATATCGGTGTCATACAAAATACAGGTAGGTTTACGCACATAAATATATTCATATATATATATATATATACAGAGAGAGAGAGAGACAGAGAGAGAGAGAGAGAGAGAGAGAGAGAGAGAGAGAGAGAGAGAGAGAGAGAGGTCATGAAAGGTAATGGTGTCAATAAGGACAAAGGGTGTCTGGAATGCTGAGCAAGTGCTGTGGACAGACTATAGTTAAGCTCCAGGTTCGGTGATTATGCGAATAAGGAGTCTAAAACAGGTCATATATCACCATGTGCATATATAAGACAAAAAATTCACAATGAGATAAGAATCCAAGGCTGTGAAAAATTTTAGAATAATTAGAAATAGAAGGTCTTACAGCTATTTCCGGGATATTTTACATATCCCTTCATCGGAGATGTAAGAATATGGTTAAGCAATAGATAATTTATATAAGATATGAAATAGAGAGTGAAGTGGAGGAATGAAAATAGATGCGAGATATGCAGGGATATTGCATCTGTAGATCGATAATTTAGGAAGAATGGTATACATATAAGATTCCAGTACCTTGTGCGTAACTTCCAATAGTATTTTAAATACTATTGTATACGATTATACGAATAAGGAGTCCAACGTAGGTCATATATGTGCATGACGTGTATATATAGAAACTTCTTTTTTTCTCAGAATGAAATTAAAAAAAAAACAAGGCTGTGAAGATTGTAGAACATTTATAAATTTACGATCACCAATTTTAAATATTATTGGAATATACTCACAAGGTATTGGAAATCTTATATGTATACCATTCTGCCTAAATAATGGATATGCAAATGCAATATCCCTGCATATCTCATATCTATTTTCATTCCTCAACTTCACTGTTCCTTTCGTATCTTATCTAAATTAACTATTGCTTAACCACCTCCTCACATCGTCTCCGATGAATGGATATGATAAATATCCTGGAAATAGGTGTAAGACCTTCTATTTATAAATGTTCTAAAATCTTCACAGCCTTGGCTTTTTTTTATCTCATTCTGAAAAGATTATATATATATATATATATATATATATATATATATATATATATATATATATATATATATATATATATATATATCATTCAGCAAACAAACAATTAAAAGAACGAAAATGTAATAATGTAATATACCAAGAGAACAGGGTTGAGAAAACATTCTTCTTGTTATATTAGAGAACAGTTATACATTAAATTGAGAGGATATATATATATGTGAGTATGTATGTATGTATGCATGAATGTATGTATGAACTCGAATAAATTTCTGTGAATTGTATTTAATATATTATCTATTTATAATATATTATCTATATTATCTATTGAGTATTTAATATATTTTAATGGTGTATTAATAGGAAATGAAAATTGAAATGAATTAACGATATTACACACCAGATTCACAGAAACATGAATAAATTATTCACTGAAATTAATATATTAGAACCTGACCTGTATAAAGTAAATACAGTTTACAAATGTCTAACTGTGTATAGTGTAGTTGATTGCAATGATATAAAATTACAATATAATTATTTACACGGAGCACATAACAATATACGTGCATTATTAGTTTATTCAATGCTAGGCTTTTCATCCAGGATATTAATTCTCAATGTAATAACACCTTAAAAGAAGTAAAGGAATTGATCGCCATTATATTGTTAATTACAAAATATCGTAGAGGAGTTTTATTACGGGGCAAACAAACCTGTACGGAAGTTATTAACACTATCAGAGTAATTACCTACGGCAGTTATATGCAATGTCGAACATATGATTGATGCTACTGTGCACGTGTATTCGATTCATTTGTTTATTATTGCAGTTTTTCTGGCGCATATTGAAATATATTTTCGCAAATAAAAGTCTGACCTCATCCACATATTCACATCACCAGCAATCTTACATTTGAGTGGGTGTGGTTATTTAATTCTGAAAGTCAAAGATAATGTGATACTGATCAACAAATTCCATATCCTCTCGGTAAAACAATTATTCAACTGGTTTCTTAACGCTGTGGGTGTCAATGGTTAATAAACGTAATTATAAATTCTGCTGTATGTGTATTTAAGTTTTCTGAAACAGCCATTAAATTTAAATGTCCAAGCTATTTGCTATTCATTGTTTTAATTTGTGTTAAATATATATTCATCTTATGCACGCACACGCACACACACTCACTCACACACACACACACGCACACACACACACACACACACACACACATACACACACTTACAGTCACAGATATATTTAATACCCATATTAAACGTTTAAAGATATCCACTTTGAAAGGGAAGGTATTTGTGGCAACTCATTTCAGTGTCTTCCCAGGTTCTTCGTTTAGCATTCAGCTTATTCCGTCAGATGTGATGCATATTTACGATTGTTATTTTTAGAAAGATATTGTAGGTTAGATGAGAGAAGCAAAGTCTAGCTGGATTGAACCCAAAGGGGTACAATATTTGGGGTGGATACGACCTGTTTCACTGCTACAGGTTTAATATATGTGAGACATGTCTTGAGAGGTAACTTTCTACTTTCGATTTCGAACAACATTTCTCTGAGTGAAGGCAATGTGTGTAAAAAAGAAAGTGAAACTGCCTTGTTCTTTCATATATTGTTACGTCTCTAAGTTAACAATGTTGGTGTATCGTAATGAACATTTATATATTTTGGGAACAATCATTCTGATTTCGAGTAGAGGTAGTATTGATGCACAAAAGTGAATTCAAATAGTAAGTCCATCTTCTTAATTTATAATAAACATTTTAGAGTTTTTGATTTTGCTCTTCAATTGAATTGAGTTTATTGGAAGGATACTTACGAGCAGCATATAACGAAAACAAGTTATTGGAACGAATATATGTAAGCCCTCAGTATATAGTAGCGAATGTTGAAGTGTATCTAGTAGCGTATGTTAAAGTATATTCATAAAACGTATCGATACACAGAGAGCCGTTCGCATATGTTCTCCTTTTGTGTATTGCTTACTTTTATTTACACATCAAGTTTGCACGGGATTTCCAATAACAAACAGATATTGCAATTCTTAGGATGTGAACAATCGCACCCGGTATAAAAGAACTCATAATATTCTGATAAATTTTACACCTCTGCAAATGTTCCTTTCGCAGAAAACTGTGAATATAAAGAACAATTTTAAAAGGACTAATTTTGATTTTACAATTTTGTAGTTTGTATTTATTGACAGTGGCAATAAGCTTTGAAAATTTACTGAGACTATTGGGAATTTCCAATATCTGTTTATTTACTGAGAAAGACAAGAAGAAATAAATTGTATTTAGCTAAGTTTGATATTTCGATATATTACCAAGTGACATTTTCGCAGCGATTCTTATTGCCATAAGTATTTTGAATACGTGGAATACTTATAGTGTATGCCAGTTGTCACCTTCATGCGCATTATGAAGACATCCGTCCAATCATCGTTTCCTGGGGCAGTTTTACACGTGAATTTCAACTTGAATGGCGTCAAATGTTTCTGTAAAGGTTTGTTTTTAACGATTGATTGTATATTTTGTCAGCGTCAGAAAATCTCTCAGAAATAAAAAATCACGTGTTTTCTAGGGTTCTCATGTTGAATGTTATATTTCATATTTCAAAATTCTACATTTCAAAACCAAGAAAAAAATCAAAATTTATATTCTCGGAAATACTGAACAAAAGGAGTAGTTCCACAATCTCATACTAGCTTCATTGTTCCACATGACTAATAATATTAATTAGGTAAAATTCATTTGTATAAGCATTATAATAAAACAATTTTCTCATGAAAATTAATTTGGTCATGTTTGAAGATTTTTCATATAATAGTAACAGAAAACGTTGAGATTCAAAGATGTATTCTTTGGTTTTTGGCAGCGTTGGGACTATGAATTACTAAACCGGAAGAACTTCAATCATGTAATGCTCAAATATTATTGTAGATCCCGTATCTAAAGCAACATTGAAATAAGTTGTGAGTAGCCAAAATACTAATCTGTCTTTTATAATACCTTGCAGTATGTAATCATGAGCTTTGCACTTTGCTTCGACTCTATTTACCGTTGAGTTTGTTGGTTATTTATTATTCATTGAATGGCTACATACTCAAGTGGTGGCGAACAGTTTATACATTGAATGCTACACTTATAAAACAGAGAATAAACATGAAGAAATTAAATTAATAACATGATGTTGCAACATTGTCATTGTTAAACGACTACATTCAATTCATAACAAATGTCACGTAATTAACTTTTGTTTACGTTATGTATGGTCATAGCAAATGAAAGCTGTAACTGTGTTACTTGATGATACTTCTATCAAGACGCTACACAGAAGGATTGAAATTATACTGGATAACAAATTCACACCAATATCTCCTCTTACTTTGAATGTTTCATAGAACGAACTACCAACCACAGGGTCGCTACGCAATGAGCCACATGAATTAATCAAAATTAGAGCATTAATATTTTTGTTTGCTCCATAATACAGGGCAGGTAAGCAGTGCAGTTGATTAGTGACATTTCATTTCACAATAGAAATGACATTTACAATCTTGGACACATCGAAATGGTCGCAATTGCAATGGACGCCCTGCAGATATATATAATTATATATATATATATATATATATATATATATATATATATATATATATATATATATATATATATATAAACAGATGTGCATTATAGATATAATGAAATAAGATGGAAGGTAAAAATGCGTCATGTTAATTAGAGCAGGTTGCAGCCAACGGCGATGGGAACGGGGATGAAGAGACCGACGAAGTTATTAACGAAGTTGACATAGAAGAGGAAGAAATTGATAATGGTGATGATCGTTAATGAAGGTGGTAGTGATAATCACATTTGTTTAGAATAACCACTGCGTTTCACACACACACACACACACACACACACACACACACACACACTCACACACACACACACACACACACACACACATACACACACACACACACACACTCACACATATATCTATATATGCATATACGATGTTCTCATCGGAGCATTGGGTTCAATAACACCCAAACTAGAGAAACATCTGCAAACTTCAGAAGTACCTACAATCTTGGTGCATAGCAAAGTTGGCATTAGTTGACATTAGTTGGCACGCATATTGCTTAAAGTAACTGTCTGTCTGAGGTCCTTGTTGTGAGTTGAAAGACAGTACAAGCTCCCGCTAGACACGATATCTTCAATCAACAATATCAAGATAGTGGATACTGTGCGACGTCTTACATAATAATAATGATAATAATAATAATAGTAATAATAATAATAATAATAATAATAATAATAATAATAATAATAATAATAATAATAATAATAATAATAATAACATGTAACGATTCTTTGGGATTGTCCAGTGTGTAGAGATCGGGCCATCAAAGCAAATATACCAGATATTGTTATGAAAGACCAAACAAATAAAGTTTGTTTATTGATTGGCATGGACATATCCGGTGACCACAATACCTTGGCCAAAGAATTTGTTAAGCTCAGAAAAAAATATAAAGATTTGGTAATCGAAATCGAAAAGATGTGGCATCTCAAGACGGTTACAATACCAGTGGTTCTAGAAGAACTTAGAATGATCAAACAAAGAACTTTAAATTATTTAAGAAACACCCCTGGCTTACCATCCAGACACAAAGTGCAAAAAAGTGTCTCGACTTCTACGTCATACACTTTATTTTCACCGTTTACTTTTTCTTATTTTCTTATTTTCTTTTTTTTTCTTCACATTTTTCTCTATCACATGACTTTGTAATGAACAGGTCTATTATTATTATTATTATTATTATTATTATTATTATTATTATTATTATCATTATTATTATTATTATTATTATTATTATTATTATTATTATTATGTTGTTTGATATATATATGTACGTCTATTTACACACAAACATATATTTAATAGAAAAGAAAGAATGTGAATGTGTGTGGATATTAAGCATACATAGTCCAACTTACATAAAAAAGTAAACGATATCGTCTTTTTTTCTTTTTATGTAAATTGATATTATATTCAATATCCATACTCATTTATAGTTTTCTTTTCGATTAAAGGTATCTTTATGTGGAAATTGACGTACCTAGCTTGCATGTCGTCGCCTTACGTATCTAACGGCTCAAGTTCTAATTTCTTGAGCACTTCGAAGTGTTTCTATATATAGAGAGAGAGAATACTTGTCTCTAAAATATAAACCATATATATATATATATATATATATATATATATATATATATATATATATATATATATATATATACATAATACAAATAATATGTGAGTAAATGCACATATACGTACATGTATGTACATAACTACATCTACATGTATATATAGATGCATATCTAGGTACAGGACGTCACAAAACAAAAACGTGGACAAAATGAAAAACAGAACATAAACATAGCACAGAAATCACACAGGCCACATAGAGAACATTTACTTCATCAGCTGACACCATTCTAAAACTAAGCGTATGTGTGTGTGTGAGTATGTGTGTATAGCTGCGAACACACTGAAATAGATATGGAGGCATTTACATATGTACACAAATAAACCGCCAGATATACATATATATATATACACATATATGTATAATGATATATACCTTTTGATTTCTTTCCGTCTTGTAAAGTATGTCTGCAGTGCTTGAATAGTTTTATTAAAGTATTGTTATAACTATGCACAAAACGGATCGAATGAGAGTGAATGACGATTAATAGACAGATACGTGTCTAACTTTTATTTCAAAGATGGGTGGTAAATGCTAATCATTTTTCTTATGTACAACATATTAAAAAAATTCCACGTACAATGACAGTATAAGAGTATCACAACCTAATTACAGTTTAATTGTTCCATATCCTGCAAAATATATTATTCTTCATATTTCGTAGCATCATAAACTTTTGTAAGATTTGACCTTTACTGGTATAATCCTGTGCTTTTTAGAATTTCCTGGTACACTTTCATGTTTTCGAGAATTTGTTTCTTTAATATTCACTCTTATACGAAATACAATATCCGTTCCATTTAATTTTCTTCTAATGTTCCGAAAAATAATATCATCATACGTTATACAGAAGAAAGTTTTGCTTATGCCCAGCTTGACCCTAAACGAACATGTTTCCATTTAAAGGATTTCCAACTATAGCCATATCGTACGTTTAATTTGAATGCACTTTTGGTGTTTCCTAGTTTCCATTTTTCATAAAGCAGGGTGTGATTTTAGAACTATGTAGCTACTTTTTATTACAAATCGAATATAGAATGCTAACACCAGTCTTCATTGTTAGTCCGTTTAAAAATCATTGAAGACGTCCTTACATTCATTGTTCTTACATTGGTTATTCTTTAAATACATTTACATAAATTATGTTAATACATAATTTATTTTGGGGGCTACTATGTTTCTTGTATCATATGCTAAAACAAGAAATCATTGATATCATTCTAACTAGTCCACTTTCCATTGCTTTGGATGGCAAAATTTGTTATCCCGCCGATACATGCCTCAATGAACAAGGGGTGGACACATACTTTATCTTTTATACAAACACTGATGACACGCATATATCGCTATCCCTTCCAATGAGGGTACACAATTCTGTTTCCTGTGGTTTTACAAGTGAAACAATGTGACATTCCCTTTCGTCAAGTGTTATATGTTGCTCCAACCCATTTTGTCTGTCCTGATTTACGAAAGAAGAGTGTGTGCTGTGTTGCATGTGTAAGGGATATGACTTGAACAGAAGTAGCAGTGATTCTAGATCAGTGATGATGCGTGATTTGCGGGGTCCCCGTGTCTATCACTCCATTTTCATAATTTCCACCCTTTCATCATCCATACACTGTTTTGACCCCCCCCCCCCATGTTTTGTCTCCTTTGTATTTTCCCTCTATGTCGGCTCTACTGGTTATTAAAGATTTAAATTTCATACCGAACAACCACGCAGATGATTTGATTATATTGGTCAAATATTTGTGTAGACATAAGCTAAATCCCTCCATCGAATCCACATTACCTTTATAGGTGTAACTGGGTGCCGCATGTCAGATGTCGAAATGATCGCAGGGCAACGTGAAATGAAGTGCTTTGCTCAAGAACACAATGTAACGCTCGGTCTGTGAATCGAACCCACGATCTCGTGGTTGTAAGTGCAACACACTGACCACTAAGCCATGTGCCTTCACACACAGACACACACACACACACACACACACACATACACACATATATATATGTATGTGTGTACATACATATATATATATATATAATTTCTCCCGGCGGTGCTGTGCATCTTTCCTTTCTTAGTGGAAATGATATTTCTTTATTGTTTTCCTTCTCTATGTCTTTAGAATTCCTGAATTTTTTTCACAACACTTGTATTTTGTTTATCATGTTTTATATTAATGTGTTCATTTAGTTGATGATTGTTATTTATTGTATTTAGCTCGTAGATATCTATTTAAGTGTGACTTATTTCTCATTAATAGTAGAGTGTGTGATACGTTTGTGGCATTGTAATTGTATTCGTATTTACATTGTTCAGTGTTCCTCTACTAGTTTAATAGAATAGTGTGCTGAATTTTGTTTCACTACTCAGTGATTTTCATTAACCAGAGTTTTGTTTATGAAGAAAAGTATTAAGATGACTTTCTAAGCCTGCATATTCCCCTTGACAATCTGTATTTATGTGGTGGTTTGCTGTGTCTGTGTTAGTACATTTCATGTCTTCCTTAATTATAATCGGACGTTGTGTCTTATTTTCTCTCCGAAGCATTATATCGAGAAATGATCACTGTATTGCTTAGAGTTGTACGGTTTTCTAATTTGAAATTTAGCACGGAGTTGTCTAGATCTTCATTTACTTTCTTCACGTAAACTGGTCTTTGCGCTACAACGAATCTATAGAAATATATATTGAGTAAGCTTTACGTTTATGTCGTCGAAGCAATTTGTATTCTACTGTGTCAAAAACGAATTCGGCGAATGAGAAACTTACGGTTGAAACAAACTTTTGCTTTAAAAACTGCTTTCTTGTGAAGTAAAAAGTTTTATTATTGCAATATACAGTAGGTCACAATATGTTTCCTGGAATATGATCTTGTTGATGTATACATAGGATAAGAATGGATTTTGGAATGTTACTTCTTAAAAAATAAATACGAAATTCATAAAGTTTGATAATGAATGCTATAACTGTAAGGATTTTAAAACAATGTATAACACATACACACACATTTTTGCTAATGCTTGTATGAGCATGTGTACTCGTGCCATGTAGCTTGGCCAAGGGTGTATATACATCCATATCTGCTAACGATTATTTTCAATGCTTTTTTCGCTGTATCAAGCTTTCGTTTCTCTGTTTGCATATATGCAATTTTATTGTTGGGTCTTCTATATATATGAAGAATTTTCCTCCATCTGACTGTTTTCTCTCTACAAAACAGAATGCTGCATTGTGTAACATTCATTTTAACGAGTTCTTTTATTTATTTATAACCCGACCGGATACGTCTGCACCACCGGATAATCCTTAACCAGTGGTTGAGTGTGACATAAAGAGAGATTTACTGCGCAAATACTTACACGCACTTGATCGAGGCACATAGATTTCATATATATATATATATATATATATATATATATATATGTGTGTGTGTGTGTGTGTGTGTGTATGTGTGTGTGTGTGTGTGTGTGTGTGTGTGTGTGCTTGTGCGTATGCGAGTGTATGTGAGTCTGTGTTTGTTTGTGTGCGTGTGAACGTGTGTGTGTTCCTATACGTGTATGATTGGATGCGAGATCAAGATATGCAAAGAAAAGCAAAAAAAAAAGAAAAAAAAAGTGCAAAAGACTAGAATAGAAATTATAAACTAAATGTTTCACGAAACACAGCAGCATACTTTTTTCTAAGCAACGTCTTTTTAGATACCCCATTGATTCCTAATGAATATATAGGTTGCACGTATACAACTGTGGAAATACTCATAGATATTTTAGTTCATACGTACTGTAAAAGACTGGTTGTGTAACATTTCACTAGTTCTATAATGCTTAAAATAAAAATAATCTTTTTGCCATCTCATATGCACTTCTAGTTTACGAAATGAGGACTGGTGTGATAATGATAAGAGGTGCTGTACTACAGCAGATATAATGATGCTTTTATGAAATCGCTCGATAAAAATACTACTAAAAATATATAAGAAACACCTGATACTAAATACCTAGAACAGCATTGGATGTTTCCCGACTGAGAGTGATTAATTATTTTACATGCAAATAGTAAACTACACACATTTGATCTATTTCATAGACATAATATGCTTCCTCTGGCATTAGAGCATTTTCCTTTTGCAAGACTATGTTGTGTATCTTGAACTATTCCGTTTCTATATGCCAGTATATTTGCGATGCTTTGATATGTATCCTATGGTTATAATTTTAGAATTTTCTCAAGAGGCATTAAGATTAGTCTTTCTGTCAATAATAATAATAATAATGATAATAATAATAATAATAATAATACTAATAATAATAATAATAATAATAATAATAATAATAATAATAATAATAATAATAATAATAAATGCCCAGATGCAGTACCAGGCAGTGGCTCTCATGGCTTCTGATCTTAATTGATTGGAAGTGCTATCATGTACGTTGATTTGTCTTGGTATAAAAGATGGGCTACAGCAAATATTCTGCTTAATACCACAGATTTGCTTGTCAGTTGTTTGACCTTAACCAGTTGAGCATGTCCCTTAGTGGCTGATGATATGTGCATCTCTGATCACGAGCAGAAGTAGTGGGGGAGCATCATAGCTATGTGTTGAGAGGAGTTCTTTAGAGTTTGAATAATTCACCTTTGGAAACATGGGTGTTTTGCTCAACATCCTTAAACAAACCTTATTCAGGCACCTTTTGAGCGGGATGGGCTACGCGACCTGAAAAAATTCTAACTGGGCCCCACCTGCGAGGTCATGCGCTGTTTATCTTGATATGAGATCACCATGTCGTGCACATATGGTTGTGATACATGTGCCTGGTGTACCCTTATCAGACGGGTAGTCATGATGGGTATGATGGGCTTTGTATATTTTACCACAGTGTCACTTTAATGGCATGCACTGCTCTCTCACTCAATAATAATAATAATAATAATAATAATAATAATAATAATAATAATAATAATAATAATAATAATAATAATACTAATATATACACGCATAAATATACATATATACAAATATACAAATACATATATACAAATATACAAATACATATATATATACACTTAAATATACACATAAATACATAAACGTATATAGACAAACACATTTACATATGTATACATGCATAAAAATAGACAACTACACAGACGCACGCACACATGTGCATACACATAAATGGCAGGAATGGATGTACGTGAGATAACTTTTACATCTGTGATCCTGGTCCGGTGGAAATATTTCTGTGTATAAAAGAACAGAAGGCTAAGCAAAATTTGAAATAACGTTTATGCTATCCTTTTTTTGTTTTAGAGTCACACAGTTTCTGCACAGCTCATTACCTCGAAAAAGGGAAACTCAACCAAATGTCTTTTCCTCATAGCACAATTGGTGGCGTTGCACAATGTATCCTTATTATTCTCACCATTCATGTATTATACGTAGTCCTCGTTGGACATACAAATCTTACTACACTGAAGCAGATCAAACATAAACAAACATATCGGATGTATTGGATGACACACTTTTTTAGACAACCAAATACATTATAAATGTATGCATATGTGTGTGTGTGCGTTTGTGTGTGTGTATGTGTTGATATGTATACCTATGTATATACGCCACGCATGGCTTTGTCTACGTGCGTTACACACTACGTGTTCAGTGTCAGTATTTACATAAACGTATATATGAGCGTAATAGAATGGATAGCAACTCACATTTTGTTCGCATTCGAAGTAAACATCTGTTTAATGTAAAATATGTTTGGCTGAGTTTTTACATTTGCAGCAGATATCTAAACACATGTATATTATTATTATTTTTTAACTGTGTTTCTTTCTTGTTCTTGTTTTTTGTAATATCTACGATTTAGTTTCCAAAATGTATGTGGTGACTGTGCGTTAGATTAATGTAGAAATGTGTGTGTAACCTTGTGATACAAGAGCCGCACACTTAACACTGTCAATACGCTTTAGCCATCATTTATTAGAGCGATTCTTTGATCATTTATTTCTATACGCTACAACTAATGTTTTTCCCAGACTCACTTGGGACTGCGGCAATAAAACAAGAAGATTTCATTATACATGCTTGGGAAGGAAATATCGTATTTTTTTATAGATATTATTTATTCAAAGTGTGACATACTACAACTAGATTTTTATAATCAGAAATATAAAATTTAGTGAATGGGTAAACTTATTCCTATATTTATATACATGCATACATACATACATACATATATGCATACATTCATGTATATATATATATATATATATATATATATATATATATATATATATATATATATATATATATATGTATATATATATATATTATATATGTATATATTTATATACATAAATATATAGAGAGAAAGATATATATATATTATATATATATATATATATATATATATATATATATATATATATATATATATATATATATATATATATATATACATATCATGTATATCTGTACATATATGCATGATATAAATATTTACTCTCTCTCTCTCACACATACACACACGCACACATACAAATATAAATATATCGGATATCAATTAATGCCTACACAGTAAAAGTGTAAACCCGATTATATTCCCATGTTTTTGTATTTTCATATAAACATATTTAACTGATTAAAATTTTTTTAAAAATTAATCAAGTAAAGTATGATATTCTCCTCCGATAAATTTCATTTTTCCTCTAGTATTTAACGCAATTTTAAGGTTATTGCTTTACTTTATATATGCATGTATGTATGCATGTATGTATGCATGTATGTATGCATGTATGTATGTATAACTATTCATCAATACACACGCACTAGTGAAGAGGGAATTCGCGAAATGCTATTGGGTCTACAGTAGAATTGATATTATGAATTAAAAATGCACCTGTTGTTTTGTCCAAGTCGTCTCTTTGCTGTGACATCAAAAATAGCCACATCCATCGTACGCAAAGTCAAAGAATCGTAAATATGTCTGGCTGTGCAGTTCATCGCTTTGTCAGATCCCAGTGAAGTTGAGACACAGAAATATATTTGAATAATTTTTATTTGGACCGACGATATATATATATATACGTACACACAAACACACCGGCACACACACACATATGTAAGTATATATATATGTCTGTTTATATACCCAAACATGTGTGTGCCTGTGCATGTGTGTATATACACGCGCGATGCCTGTATGTATGTACATATGTATGTTTGTATGCATATACATTTATTTGAAGGAATTATATTCTTTTATCCTATATCTATTTCATTAGATCCATCACTAATTGCGATATAGATCTACAAGTTATACCTCATATTTTGCTTTTAATATATTGTTTTCATTACATGTAGTGAAATATATTTATTGAAATATAAGTTGTATTAAGCTATAAATCCATCATGAAAGTGCTATCTAAATTGATACGATATCAATATATTGATCAGACTTATGGTATCAGCGTGAACTGTAAATTGTATTTGAATTTACTGGTATTATACCCGAATTTATGAATCGACAAACTGAAATACGATATAACACTTAAACAAGAGTTCTTCTGGATTTATATCCAGTTCTCATATTCGTACAAGTTCACAAACTGGAAAGGGAAGGTGATATGGATGGTTTCATCGATCCGAATTTATTGATGCTTTTTAATTTAGTGACACATATCGGGATGAAATGCAATATGAATCTCAACACTGTTTGATGCGAGAATATAAAAGCATGTGGCAAACTAACCTCTATCTTTTCTGCCACTCTTCTACCTAATTTTCTGGAAATATATTTCTGCAAGTATGAACACAGTTACGCACATTGTTCTGAACAACGCTTGGGGAATAATATGTTTAAGATATCGTACATCACAGTAACTATAATCTTAAGTTATATTTCACAGAATCATACATTCCCAATCAGGCATATATGATTTAAGATGTACAGAAATGTTTAACATTTAAGATGACTTTCATTGCCGTAAAAGTGATCTTAAGCCGCATTACATTGATTATTTCCAAATGTACACTTGTTATATAAAGTATAAATATACGTTACTTGTATCGCGATCAATCCCACAATATTCTTTTTATGTCACTTCTAAATAGAAAAAGGACAGTTATACGTGTGAACTCTTATCAAAATAATGGTGCGGACCTTAGTAAATGACATTAAGCGTTTTAAATGCGATCGTCAAAGACCTCAGAGCTAATACTTATATTGCATATACGATATCAGTATATAGAATCAAAGAGTTAAAGCTAGACTATGATAGTAAGGACTGCACAATACCTACAGGCATATGCACGCATATACACATACACACACACGTACACTTATACACACACAGAAAAGACACATACATATATACATATACAGTTGTCTGGAAAGGCACATGGTTTAGTGGTAAATGTATTCAGCTCCCGATCGAAAGGTTGTGAGTTCAAAAACCGGTAGCGCGTTGTGTCCTTTTGTAAGTCACTTTATTTCATATCCCTCCAGTTCACGCAGTTGGCAATAATTGAAAGGCCCATTCTTGCTGCATCCGTTAAGGGAGCGCGCGTATGTGCGATGCTCAGCCTCATGTACGTTAATTTCACGAGCAGACTGTTCCGTTGATCGTATCAACAGGAAGTCTCGTTGTAACCGATGGAATGCCAGTGCCATATATTTATGTGTGTCTGTGTGTATGTATGCACATGTATTTGCGTATATGTGCGCCTGTGTGTGTGTATGTGTGTGTGTGTGTGTGTGTGTGTGTGTGTGTGTGTGTGTGTGTGTGTGTGTACGTGCTTGTTAGTATATCTTTAAAACACGTTCACTGTCCCCTACAGTATGAATATAAATTCCACTAGATCTACTTCAGGAATTCCTTCGAAGTAGAGTATGTAACAGTTGTGAAAAACAGAAAAGAGAATTCACGAGATTATTTATTAATCATTACGACCGTTTCGATTCATAGATGGGAGAAGCAAATGTTCGCAACAGTGGATGACCCGTTATAAGTAAACATGAAATCGCGCAACAGCTTATTCCATATGATTACAAACAACGATACTCCCTCTATGACACAGATGGTAGCAATTCTTTTAATGAATATTATTACGTATAAGTAAAGAATGTTCCATTGTAATTCCCATGCGTCGATCGATTTCTGAGAGCTTTTGGCAGTCCAATATAATGCATGCCCGGAGTTGTCATCTTACCGCTAATGATAAGACTTCCATATTTAATTGATATGAATGAATTAAACTTTTCTGATTCATTCTCCACATATTCAAACGGAATAAGTCTTCTTGAAAGTTGTCTTCACATCGCTGACTGTGAAATTTTAATTCAGCAAAATTCGTTTGTTTGCTATATCAGATATTCTAGCGCCCACACTGCCTTCACGTGGTCTCCCTGTAAGCATAAATGGATTTTTTCCAAGGCTTTCTTGGAAAGTACTACTGGAAACATGGAAACAATTTCAAGTTTTGGAAATAACTAAATTTCGTTTTAGTTACTATAATATCTGGGTGTTACATTAACACTCACTTTGGCTGGTCCGAGTTCTTCAAATGCTCAAATTAATATATAAGCTAACTAATATAAGAACGATTTTCCAAAGCTAACTGCTTTCATTAATTTCTCATAACTTAAATTATACTATTTTTAAATTATAGTAACACATGAGCTTACTTAGTAACACTGGATACTAAACGAAGAATCTTGCAAGCCAATTACAAAAGATCAATTATATAAAACTTATTTACTGAAATAATAACTTGTAGAATGATGGATATGTCATGTGTAATTATATTATGTCCACTAGCCTCCACATTATGTGCAGCTATTCATACAAGTGTCCAAGTGTAAAATTTATAATCATTTCCGTAGGGTAGCATGTACGAAGTAGCCGTTACACAGTCTTTCCACTTGGTTGGAAAAGTAGTTGAATTTCTTCCTGTGTTTCACACTATCGTCTCAGAAATGGCAACATATATTACATAATGCATATTTCATAAAACATACCTGAAAATACACAACAAAAAGGAAAACAAAGTGATCGCCATGAAATGAATGCCTGCTATCTGAATTTAATACAATAACATTAAACAACAGAGAAAATCACATTTACATTCAAATAGGATTTCATTTAACAGTGTAATTTTGCACGGTCTCTGATTTTTTTATTATTCATAGAATTTCAGTAATCACGTACATAAATGAATCAAATGTTCGAAATAATGAAATATCGTCATGACACTCGATTAAGCTCTGTTTAATCGTTTTTTTAGCATCTGTATATTTGTGTGCATTTAATAACTTTTGTCTATCTTCGTGTAAAATGTTGCGATTTCTGGAACTGATTCTGTATTTGCATTGTGCTCACACAATGAAATGAATGCCCATAAAAAAAGTGGGAATACCTTACACAGCTAACATTTGCATTGGAACCAAATATATACGTTTGTTCATAGCTGGTGATTTATTCCTTTGCCAGTTCGCCTCAATATCGCATTGGTACTTGTATTTTATTTCTTTATTAGGCGTTTTGCTAAAGTATTTCATTACGGATATCTAAACCTTTCAAACAGTTCCCTTTACTGTTTGCTTTTTGGTGTTTGAAGTCCTGCATATCGCTAGTGGTAAGGTTGTATGTACAGAAAGCTTTTTTATGTATATGCATGCATCTAAATGTGGGTAAATGTCTGTATAATTTTCATGCGTGGATTGGTTTGTTGCGGTAATCGATTATTAAAATCAATATCACGTTGCGTGCATTTTTGCTGTTGGTATATTTTATATTATTTTTTTTATTACACCCCTAAAGCGGTGGATTTAATTTATGATTCAAGCTATAGATATGAATGTGGTTAACGGATTCGTTGGCATTATCATTTTGCATTATATATTTAATCCTTTCATGTTCCCCTCTGTGCACAGTTCTATTTCTCCAATGGAGGCCATGTATATCCCCCTTTATACAGTATGTTTCAGCAACTCGTTGAAGTGCCCAATGCTGCACTTGAGTACACAATATTTCTATTTCATTTCTGCTTAACGCTCTTTCATATATTTCAAGGTCTTTTCTATAGATGCTGATCAATTTCCATTTCGTGAATCAGCAATGTACCTCAGTTCGCTTACGTATACCCCGTGCAATTTCTTTTCTATATGATGCGCATCTGGATACTGGATGCTATATAATTAGTCCCTAGTTTTGTAATTTATCTATGAGACGCTTTCATAAATGCTGCGATTATCATTTGTAGAGGATGATATATGTAATAGATAATGCTCAACAGTTATTCCTAAGATACGAATAATTTCTGAATAAATACGTAGTCTCTTATAATTCGTTATCTACCCTGGTTCCTGCATAGACAGGCAATGGTTTCATTGAGGCCTTCACTCGATGCGGATGCGTTTGCGTGTCGTTATTATCAATGCACTTATGTAATTCGCAGACATCGTCTTGTTGGACGGTGTTATGTTAACGAAATACTGAGAATATTTTGATACAGATATACCCGTTTATCTCCATTACAGTCTTAGAAGTCTACACGAATATTATTAAACCGACATTCTCAGAGTTCGATTCCAGGCAGTGACCTCAATAATAATAATAATAATAATAATAATAATAATAATAATAATAATAATAATAATAATAATAATAATAATAATAATAATAAGAAGAAGAAGAAGAAGAAGAAGAAGAAGAAGAAGAAGAAGAAGAAGAAGAAGAAGAAGAAGAAGAAGAACAACAACAACAACAACAACAACAACAACAGCAACAGCAACAACACAAACAACAATAATAACATCGGAAAATACCTTAGGAATGAGAATCCAGGTTCGAAATTTCCCCAAGATACCTTATGAAATCCGAAGGGTATATCAGTCGACACGTTGTTTTAACAACAAACAAGACGGGAGCAAATTTATTCATGATTATATTTCAACATATTAGCATAGAAGATCTAAGAAGTACAACCTACTTACTACGTGCTGTAGGTTATCTAGCAGCTCATGAAATTCTAGGTTGTCTACCACAATTGTATACGACAGAGAAGACACAATATACAATATAATCTCACCTCAAATAACAGCATCAATCGAATAATGCAACATAATCTAATGCTAATTATTAAATTATTATTTTATGAAGGTTTAACTTTCCACACATAATAGCACGCATTAACTTAGATAAAGACGCACAAACAATATTTTCAAATATCTTTACAAAATATAATAGAAGATATTATACGACATAATTTAACAATATATACAAGTTCAATACACAATGCCGTAGCTGTTGTTAAGATATATACGCAGAAATACAAAGAATAACGACAATTGTGAGTACTCATTGAATGAAATCCAATGCCCTGTCCAGAACAGAGTATGGAAGATAGCATATATGTTAAACAACACCACACACACACAGAGTAAAACATATTCACCAATATTGAGAAGCATACATCAACTTAAAAACGTCTCTTTCCCTCGCTCTCTCGTTCATATCTATATATATTCTCATATACTCACTTAAGCGTGGATGTTATGTTAGAACAAAGTTCACTAAGATAAGCCGTTGGAGCAAAATGCACGCTTGTTTTTTAACGCTAGCAGAGAGATAGCTCTGCACCAATTCCAGAGCGGAAGCCACCAGTTCACATACTTTAGACCTTATTTGTCGCAGCAGTAATGGATGCTCTACCACCGGAGAGAGCGGTTATTGACCTCTCCGCTCGCGATATATAAAAATAATCAGTGACTAAAGTGGAACTGGTGTGGTGATTACACTGCGTGCTTGTTAAAATATATCACTGCCGCAAATGTATATATTTTAACAAGCCCACTAGCCAATCGTGACATCAGTTCCTCTTGAGGCACTGATGTTCTACATATCACCAGCGGAGAGAGGATTTGCTATCTTTAGTCGTCAAGCGTCCATCAATGAGTGGCATTGGCCCTGGAGTTGATGGGGAATTATCACTCTGCTAGTGATATAAACATGTGTGCATTTTGCACCAAAAGCTTATGCGAGAGTTTCACTCCTGGTATCTACCGCAGTCAAGTTTGCTCTAACCTTTAAGCGGGAATGAATACTGCTTCTTGTTATTAATACTGCATGCATATGTATATATATATATATATATATATATATATATATATATATAACTTATTTGGGAATGGATACCTGGCGTTCAAACATATAATAATACTGATAGATAGATAGATAGATAGATAGATAGATAGATAGATAGATAGATAGATAGATAAATAGATAGATAGATAAATAGATAGACAAATAGATAGATAGATAAATAGATAGATATAGATAGATAGATAGATAGATAGATAGATAGATAGATAGATAGATAAATAGATAGACAAATAGATAGATAGATAAATAGATAGATATAGATAGATAGATAGATAGATAGATAGATAGATAGATAGATAGATAGATAGATAGATAGATAGATAGATAACTGTGACAATACATATCGATATATATTTACATATATGCATATAAATGTATTTGTATACACACGGAAATATAAATATATGCTTATTGATATATATGAGCTTATATATGTAGTGTTCTTTAGACGTTTTATAGAATTCATTACTGTATTGCTTCTCAGTAACAATAATCTAATGCTAGTATCATAAGCACATTTTATTATTAAATTTCCAGATTTTAATCCTTCACGTTCCTCACGAATATTTCTTGATGCTTATAGAAGAGAACATCCATTAATATTGTTAGAATCAATTTCAAAAAGACGCATATTGGATTCTAAATATTCGATCGTAAACGTATTTGTGTTTTGCGAAGTATAATTTTGTTATATTTCCAAATGGTTTATACTAGAATTAGAGCAAAAACAAAGAATTAATTTGTAAGAACATAACTTTAATAGAAATAATTTCTTTGTTCAGTAAGATTCATTGACTTTGCTTAGGTAAATGCATGCTTAATTATCTGATAAACATCATTCAAATATTTCTGTTGTGGATTGTAGCTCATAACAAAAATATTCACTAATATCTTAAAACATCCCTTTGAAATTGAGAATTTTTTCTTTTATTAATCGTAGGTTTATCAATATCGCAATTATATAAACTTATTGTTCTCAACAGAAATTACTAGCATATGTCCAAAGACGAAAACTTAATTTCCTTGTCATTGAAATCTTAATCTAAAATTCGAATACAATTTTGTTAAGATTACAAATAATGGAAATCATGTTATTCAGATTTAATCGAAACTAAATGATATTTTTAGTATATCAATCCAAAGATGCACCTGGCTAATAGAGACATATTTTCATTGTTATCGTCGTTGCTCTCATTGAAGAGCTACTTCGTGATTAAAATATATGTAAATAGGAAAATTTCATTCTTAACATATTTCGTAAGAAGAAAGCCTTGCAATGTTATCTTCAAAGTGTCACAAGTGAAATAACCATGAATTACCCAGTAGGAGAAGATCTCAGGAAATTTGAATACTCATTAGCACGTGTGTAAATATCATAAGCCATTGTTTTCCATACTCCCACTGTTTTATTGTTCAAGAGAGAGAGAGGGGGAGGGAGAGGGGGGAACTGATAGACAGGTAGACACACAAGTAGGAAGATAAAAGCAGAAGGAATAAAACATGATTTACTGATTTTCGTAAACGTTTCTATATAAGATTTGCTTGCATTTTTGACTAGTTCGGTTTTAACATATGCAACGGAGAGAGAGAGATAGAAACAGGGCAGATAAACGTTATTTAATGTTTTCCATATACATATGTATGTACGATTAATTCTCAAGTTTATTAACTTATTTAGGGAGCACTATCGATTCGAAAATGTTGTACATCCTGACCAGCGCAATTAAGGGATTTGTAGATATAATTTAATATTCAACCGTTTATCTATTAAAAAAGCCTATTTTGTTGAAGTATAG
Organism: Octopus bimaculoides; assembly: GCF_046866305.1. Classification (NCBI taxonomy): domain Eukaryota; kingdom Metazoa; phylum Mollusca; class Cephalopoda; order Octopoda; family Octopodidae; genus Octopus; species Octopus bimaculoides. The sequence goes on from NC_142942.1 coordinate 55,707,748, forward strand.
AATTTGAATATAAAATAAATTGGGTAATTTCGTCATACCACTTAGAAAAGCAAAGAATTTTCATCTGCAATCTAATGAAAAGCTGAAGTAATATTTTTTTTAATAAATCGTACACGAGAATATCATAAATACATTACCATTACATAATTACATTTTATAATTTGATATATTACGATATATTTCGCAATAGATTGCGTACATTAAATATTAATGATCTAGAAATGTCCGTTTTAATACTTTGTCTATAAAAATTCTCGTTCATTTCATAACTTGTAAAATATATTGATTTAGTGTGAGTACGTGTACCGGTATAACGAGCCCAGAATATATCTAATATGTAAAACTAATGCTAACACTGCACGATTCAGAGAACTCGTTAATTAAATACACTCCAGTTAACTTGAAATATTTCCTTTCTGCTTGCTTTCCATATGGAAACATAAAATAGCATTGCATACAGAACTATAAATGGTTCCAAATTATTACATCTCTAAGCTGTACGGTGAAATTTACCCAAAATTAAATATCATATGGCCACTAGTTCGTATATTTTATATGTTTATTTATTTATTTACTTTTATCATTTCTGAGTCATTCTCTACTTACGGGCATAAACGAAACTAATCCAAACTGAATATTTAAACTTTGTTTTGGTTGTTTTTTCCCGTTTTCCTCACCATCTCTCTCTCGCTCTCTCTTTCTCTCTCTCTCTCTCTCTCTCTCTCTCTCTCTCTCTCTCTCTCTCTCTTCTCTCTCTCTCTCTCTCTCTCTCTCTCTCTCTCTCTCTCTCTGTCTATCCGTCTCTCTGTGATTCTGTGTGTGGGTCTCTCTGTCTCTCTCTCCCCCTCTTCCTCTCAACCGTTCAGTACTAAATTATTCAATATAAAAATTGAACAGTATAATGCATCCAACTTACATTTTCAATTGGAATAATAATCTTTATCCTTGCCTGTTAATGCAGTGATTCAGATGAAATTAAACACAAACATCATATTTGCTTCATGACCTTTTATAAACGATATAGTAAAATTTTATTCTAATTTAACATATATGGTACTGATTTTATTTTCATTATTTCTCTGTTATAGGGCGATAAGGAAGTAGAATAGTTAGCACGCCGGACAAAATGCTTAGCAGCATCTTCTCCGTTTTTAAGTTCTGAGTTTAAATTTCCCCGAGGTTGACTTTGCCTTTCATCATTTTGGGGTCGATAAATTAAGCACTATATTAATTTTACTACCTTTATTTTAGTATGCTACCAGTTAATTTTCTTGCGTATCCTAGCATTCTCCATGTAATGTGAAATATACATAGTTAATTTGTTGTGATTAAGATAAGCAAGGGGATTAGCACATACCAGATGAGATGAAACCACAAATGATAAGTGCGTGCCCTGTCTATTTTCTCAATATTATTCTGCGAATGTAAGGCAGCGATCAAAATGCTTTGCGGCATTTTGGCCGTCTTTACGTTCTGAGTTTTACATTCTCTACATTTATATAATACGCCAATAGGTAAACTTTTGAAGGTGTTTATTTTTCCGCACGTAATGCCTTGAATAAACACTTTGCAAAATTCAAAGATGTCACTACAGGATTAGGATTAAATCGGTTGAAAAACAATTAAATTGTTTGACTTAAAAAAAAATGTCCTGTCCTTCCATATTATATATATATGAGGGGGCTCTTGTATATATGTATAGGGATATATAGATATACACATGCACACATAAACACACGCACTCACGCACTCTCACACACACACACACGCCAATATGCTGCTTCGAATGAAAGACATTTTGCTTTGTAAATTCAATCGAGAACTCCCAACACCGCCGCTGCAGATACATTATAAAGTCATGTGTTTAGAATGATGTCGTTGAGAGTTGACAACTCTTAGTGTGCAATGGACTCGAAGGGAATAAACATTCTAATCATGCTCAATCAGATTATCTTTAGACGAGACCGTTGTATTCTCTAACTAATTTCTAGCAATTTGCTGTCATGATCATTTCACTTACCAGTGTATTTAAACATCATGGCACTGTGAGTGAGCATTAGTTATGCTACAGCTTTCTGCCAGAAAAAGAATTAATACAGAACACACGAACGTTCTGTAAAGTACAACACACACACAGAAACACACAAACACACACACACAAACACACACACACACACACACACACACACATACACACACACATATATGTGTTAGACCTTGTGTTACATCAGGTGTAATTTTTTGTCTCTTATTCAACAGTTCATTTATATGCGTAAACCCCAAAAGAATTTCCATTAGTGTCCAATGGCTTTATATCTTATCAGATTAATACCTACCAACCATTAATCTATTCGTATTCCGCAACACGCACAAAACCGTTCTAACTTTACTCTTTACCTGCTTTTAAGGCATGTGATGTGAAATTCCCTAAATACTCATCTGTAGTAATTTTAAGGTATTGTAAACATGCTGCATTTAACCCGTGATTTCCATTTGGCATAAAACCAACTAGTAAATGATTTGTTAAAATGTTCTAGTGTTAACCCTGAATTGATGTCCCCCCGTCTGCGAATAAAATTTAGCAATCCAGCTTCAACTTCTTGCTGATACTTGAATGACCAAATGCAATTATTACATTTTCTTTAAATCTTATAGATTTTTAAGTTTAAAAAATTCGTTACTTTCTAGAAATGTTAGATCCTAAGACAATTCAAAGGTAGTTCCCTTCATTCAATAAGCAAGCATTATACGAATTACACCGCTTTTATATTTAAGGAAAGGCTTCAACGCGTCATATTGTATCGCAAATACCATAAACCATGTTTTTGAGGTTATAACGTTGACCAACTGAATAAGAGTTTTTCAGTAAATATAAAAATGACTTTGCAAGAGACAACTTTAAACTATAACACAAATATTACTTTGATTAAATATAACAAAAACCTGAAAATGTGTTAGTTACTTATTCTACCAAACCTGAAACATTGTGAGGCAAAGCCGGACTTGTAGGCACTTGAACTTAACCTGTAAAGCCATGTACTTAAGGTTGTCATTGCACTTAATTTGTTATTCAGATTGTCCCGCAACATCATTGGTCTTATGAAGATCATCAGAACTAAAGTCATTTCTTGAATAAGTGATTCACATGTTACTGCTTGGTGTGCAGTTATTCAACTTTATATGAGTTGTGGGATACTAACCATGGAAAATAATGCAAACGAAAATTAAATATATTGAAACATGAGCACGATTTATGTATAGGACATTCATAAGGTGAGCATGGCAAGTTTTACTCAAAAATAAGATTATGAACTTGTTGTAGTATTCTTTACAAAGACGCATACATTCTAGCGGAGTTGTCTCATGGATAAGTACACAGCGAGTAAATGATTCAGCGAAAGAAAAAGAAAAGCTTTAATTTTTAAAGACTTAACAGATGCCGACCACTAAAAGCTAAAGAGCGTAACCTGCCTTCCTGTAAATCATTAAGCTTCGAATAAAATAACATTGCAGAGGATAACGAACACCTAAAAGGAAAATTACTTTATTTCAAAAGGCAGAAGTGGTGCTCAAAAAATTGCATATGGCCGTAAAAGTCAATTATATAAACTATTTATATGGAATATAAGAGAGTGATGGCCTCGATATCTTATGTCATGCCTGTATCACGTAGCACGTTAACCTGAAATATGAGTTTATTCAACACATTTCCCTCCCAGAATCACCCACTTATTGCAGCGGTCCGTAATTGTTTTATAAGCCCTATAAAAGAACCAAGAACTCAGACGTTTGAGCCACAAACCACTCTTCCACGTAATTTTAAAGTCAGCAATGTTTCAGCCCCCCCGCCACCTCTAGTATATATATATATATATATATATATATATATATATATATATATATATATATATGCATGCAAAGAAAATTGTGTATAAGTGCTAAATATATGAAAATATCGTGTAAATTTCTCGATAACTTTCTGTGAAGCTAGAGGTAATACTGTTGCGACATTTTAAGCACAACACGAATATATTAAATTTTTGCTGAAATGATTATTTCCTCTATACTCCCATTTTATTATCACTCATTACTCATAGTGCATTGGACAGGATGTACCATCAGTAATTATCATTTATAAGTCAGGTGAAATCATGAAATTTAGTGGTATAAGTCTTTATAACAAGAATAAACACATCAACGTATATCTCCATAAAGGCTGTACGGAAATAACCAGATTTAAGTTCTGATTAATATCTATTTGTATATCACCTGCTCACTCTGCTTGCCGAAGACACATTTGCGAAAAGAATTTCTATGAAGAGAAATATATATGTCCACATGTAAGTGGATTTCTTCTCGTATATTGATCCCCCAATCTGTAACTCACATTTTCAGTCACACTCACGGCTTCTTAACAGCAAGCCTACATTTCACTTAATTTTTCTTACTTATATATCTAATTATGTATTCATGACTCCTTCATTAGCCATCTCAGTCACAGTCACATATGTCTATCTGTGTCTCTTTTTCGTCCTTGCTCCCTCTCACTCTCTCCACGTATGTACATGCATACACGCACATACAGATACAAACACACATATAAATATATATGGAGTAGCCAAAAGTAACCGGAAACATTCCGTATGGGACAAGACCTCTGTTGTCCAGGGTTCCGCTGTGGTGAGAAATCGCACAAAGATACTTGGAACAAAAGGAGCGACAATCTCAGTATCACATATGATGCGTGATCTCGGGATTGATATGAGCAACGATACCGCGATAAACATGCATATCACCAAGATAGTTGTAGTGTGCACGCGAATGGCAGGATGGATTTTGAGAACATTCAGAAGGAACCAGGAAACTATGCTGGTTGTATGGAGGACATTTGTTATCAGCCGTCTGGACTACTGCTCTCAACTGTGGTCACCCTACAGTGTGTGATCACTAGCAGAACTTGAGGCGGCAGCAATTTTACACACAGAAGATTGCATCACTGGTATAGCTAAGCTACTGGGATAGACTGAATGAACTATGGGTCTACTCTCTAGAATGAAGTGATATATGCAGTGATATATGTTTGAAAGGTACTGGAGAAGCTGGCATCAAACTCTTGAATCGAGAGCTCTAGTAGACCCCGAATTGGATGTCACTGCATTATTCCAAAGGTTACTCATCTAGGCTGCGGAACATGTACTGCAATAGCTTCGTATGCAAGGGCGCACAGCTATTTTGAACCTTGCCGAAACATCTAAGGGATCGTCATGGAAGAGGTTGACAAATTTTAATGATAAAAAAAAATCCAACACTTGCCAGCAAAATACACGACCAGGTTCTGCAAGAGTTTGATGAGGTGGATCTAGATGTCTTGAAAAAAGTACTGGAACTCCTACTCCTAACAGTTCCGGATGAATCAACTTCACCGCAGAAAATAAATGCGGGCAGTAACATCAAACTCACTAAGATACCAAAAGCCGAATATTAAATTAGGACGAACGAAATTGCCGTAGATAAATGGCAATTCCCTAAAGTGGAAACAGCTCTCGAAATGTAACAAGTAAATGAGTGTAAAAGTAAAAGTGTGAAAAGTATAGGTGTGTGTGTACGCGTGTATGCATGTGCTTCCATGTATGTTTGTGAGCATATATATATATATATATATATATATATATGTGTGTGTGTGTGTGTGTGTGTGTGTATACATATATATATGTATGTATGTGTGTGTGTATGTTTGTATATATATATATATATATATATATATATATATATATATATATATATATATATACATATATATATATATATATATATATGCACGCATGTATATATGCGTGTGCATATTCATATATGTGTGCGTGAATATATAGATATATATACACATTTGGATATAAAAATACATACATTTGATTCATATAATTGCATATAATTGCATGGATTCATATTCTTACTTACGAGCATCTAAATCAAAGAATTCGTGCAATTTGACATGAGAGCGAATTTGTTTGCCTATCTTGGATGCGATCCCTAAAGCATGTGCTATTTGATGGAATAACATAGATTGAAATAAAAAGGCTGTTTTTTAGATTTTCCTCTTTTGTTTTCATTTAGTTATACAGCGATTTTGTCATAGTTTGAAATATACCAAACGTATATATATATGTATATATATATATATATATATATATATATATATATATATGTATAACTGCATCCTTATATAATTTTATGTATCTGCATATGTGCGTGTATCTGTCTTTCTGTATCAGTGGGTATGTATGTATTTATGCATGGTACACGCATGTATGTGCGTATATATGCTACGTAACTACACGTACAAGCCTAGAAATTGAACTCTTTACATCCTGATTAAGTTAATGTACTTCTACTTGAAAAGTTGTGAATATAATTGCATTAGTACTGAAAGAACATGTTTTCTGACGTTCAAGATATAAGCAATTACAATACATAAATGTAAGTATGTAATAATGTAAGTGTACGTCTCCCTGAAAGTTTACATAATGAATATGTACTAGCATCAAAGCAAGCAGCCCGGAAGATATCTGATCTATTAGAATATTACATAAATTCATAATGAATATTACAAACAAGTGTACCCATGTACTAACATATAATAGCACTCATATATCTGTTTTCACACCGTAATCTATCTTTGTACGTGTTCCATTATTGCTGTATGTAACATGTGTGAATATATATGCGCCTATGTTTGTGTGTCAGTGTGTGTATGTACGCATGTGTTCGTGTATAAATGTATGCATATATATATATATATATATATATATATATATATATATATATATATATATATATATATATATATATATATATATGAAATCAATAACATACATACACGTGTGTCTGTGACTGTGTGTGTTTTCGTGCGTACATGGTTGCCGATATGTGTTCCAATACTCAAACACATGGTCGTTTGCGTCAATAGTCTTGCAATATATTTAGATAGAATCAAATGCAATTCTATTTTGTATGTACATTATAAAACCAAATAACTTTTATCTTCATTAGTGTAGATGTCGTACAAAATAACAATTATTAATCCGGTCCGTTAGTCAAAGAAGTTCCAGAAATATCGACATTTCATCTATCATTCAGTGCAACGTTATATATATACACGCACGTGTGAATATAATAAAGGAAAATAAGTTTAGTGTTTCTTTGAAACTTTACTGATGATATCATATTTAATCGAAATGTAAAATTTTTGAGTTATTGTTAAAATAAACATATGTGTTATATAACAAATTTCAAGAATTTTCAAAATTGGATATTGCACATTTGTAAATCATTACAACTTAATTGATGAATATCAAAGGGGATACCATTATACGTGCCCCCATGGTTAAAGTTTTGCTTCGATACCATGTTGTTCCAGATGCATTCCTAATTCGTCGCAACTTGGGCAAGAATCATTTGCTATAACCGAAGGGCGACCAAAGTATTGCCAGTGAATTTGGTAGACGGCGACTTCTTGCGGAAGCACATTTACGAGGTGGTGCTAATATGAATATTCCTGTATATCTATACATAACTATATACGTATGTATGGATATATATATATATATATATATATATATATATATATATATATATACATATATATATATATATATATATATATATATATATATATATATATATATATATATATATATATATATATATATATATATATATATATATATATAAACACACATATATATATATGTGTGTGGTGCATGTATACATGTATATATATATATATATATATATATATATATATATATATATATATACAATTATGAATTGAATGCAGCATTAATATATTGGAACATTATCGACCACACTCAACGTACGTGTCCTGCTTGCTCGCCCGTTCGCTGCAGTACATGGAGTGTGTGCACTCGATAATTTCTAGAATATCAGCACTGCTTTTAATTCATAACTGAACCTAATCTTACGTCTGCATCATAGTGGTATACCTTCGAATTGTTCTTACAGTATTTGTATCGAGTCACAGTATTTGAAACCATATATGTGTAAATGAAAATATCAGTATATGTATTAGAAGCAGTCCAGCTTGTTTAATACAAAATGATTCATTCCGCATATCAGACCTAATTAAATGTTAGTGGTTTTAATTACTTTTGCGTTGCGAAAGTTGAGATTTGCTCAACAATTGCCGTTTAGACAATTCAAGAGGTCACTTCTGTATGTTACAATGTCCATAGCAAAGTTCCTTCCTTATATAACATTTAACCTAGGTTTTAAGTATATCTTTATATACATATATTTACATATATAGATGTGTGTGTGTATGTCTCGATATATTTGCGCGTGCGTATGTAGGTCATGATATCCTTCTATGTATGTGTGTCTGTGTGTGGGGGTGTGCGGGTGGTATATGGTTTGTGCGTGCAAGTATGGCAGTGGATTTATTTACTTAGCGCATTTTGAAATGGCTGTGCGACTCTGACTTTCGATGCATGTTCTTACATCCTATAAAGATTAGATAAAAGTTTCGGTTATCAATACAAATGATATTGTATATGTCGATAGATGTCTCTTGAAAATCAGAACATAATGTTATCTATCCATGCAAATCCCCTGTGAAAGAAATGAAAAGTAACTGTGATCAATATATAAAATATATATACACACACGTATATATATATATATATATATTTATATGTGTATATATATATATATATTTATATGTATATATATATATATATATATATATATATATATATATATATATATATATATATACATATATATATATATATATATATATATATATATATATATATATATATATATATATATATATACATGCATAAGTATATATATGTTCATATATATGTGTATATATATACATATAAATATATATCTATAGTATATATACATATATATATATATATATATATATATATATATATATATATATATATATATATATATATATATATATATATATATATATATATATATATATATACGTATATATATGTATATATACACATATATACAAAAATATAAATATATATATATAAATATGTTTGTGTGTGTGTGTATGCCAGAAAAGAGAAAAGTAATACCAATGACAGAAAATAGTAGAATGTGGAATGAATAAAGATAAAAGGTTTCCAGCTATGTACTACGTTTACAGGTAGAAGATGGATCTCATGATTTGTCGGCGAAAAATCGGTAATACTGAATGTCAAAGATAATCAAAGGAATATAATTGAGTAATGCACGATAGAAAATGAGAATCCCTGATCGATATTGTTTCTGTACTTTGTATAAAATGGAAATAAGCATTCTAAATCATGTTTAGAGATTGCGAGGTTCCACACTCAACGCAGCGTATCGTTTCAAGTGGTGGATTTATATTAACTTCATATAAAATGATTACAAATATATTCTGCAATTAAACATGAAACCTGAGTGTTTAATCTATTTCGGTATTCATATAATTACATATTTTCCATTATTAGTTTTGTTGGTCATGAATAAATACGCTCTTTCGGCAGAATTACGTTCCGCATATTGATGTCATGGATTAGATTTCATATTGCTAACCCTATTAATATTCTATGAAGATATATTTTGAAGTTAATGAGTACATATTAATATCTACCAGCAAGAAGTTATATGAAATATCACAAAATAAACGTGTTAATTGTAGTCTCAATATTCCTAAATGGTATATTAAAGAATATTATTAAACAATTTTCTAAATTCTGACGATTTATAATTTAGGTTGTACGTATTTCGCTTACTTTCTTACATTTGAGGAACTGATGATGCTGCACAATCTTCAATGGATTCTACTCAATGATTTTCACTTCATGCATATACCATTGCATTTACAATTCCTCCACAAGGTTGTGTACACATTTATTCCAATGAATGTAACTCATCCCGCCGAATTATACTGACAGAGTGCATGCATTGACGACTTGTGTGAATGTACGTGTGACATTGTTCTGCAGGGTTACTTCTCTGTATTTCATTTACGTACAATGGATAAAGTGTACGACTTCAGAAGCACATTTCTACCAAATGTATACCTCGGAGTAGTCAGACCATGTGTTTCCGAAAAAATCTTGAAAACATCAATGCTATCACCTGAGACTGTAATAAACATATTTGTATCATAACATTATAACAGATGACTATATTTGATTTACAGGAGAATTATATTCAAAATGGTATTATTGCTGCATAAAAGCGGCATTGCAATGCAGGAGGATTTATAATTCACTTGTTCAGTCAATCTGTGAATGCTTGCGCGAGGGCACAAACATGCATAGATTTACGCGTGTTCGATTTATACATATATGTATTATTATTATTATTATTATTATTATTATTTTTTTTTTTTTTTTTTTATTTTGTATTATTATTATTATTATTATTATTATTATTATTATTATTATTATTATTATTATTATTATTATTTTCATATCCACTCAATAGGTCAAACTGTTGGGAAATAAAACAATCCTAACTTTGGATTACAACATTTAATTTAGATACCAAGAACCTCCTATCGAGCATTTATGGTCAGAAAACAACTGTTTTGAAGAACGTTAGCCTGTTAGCTTTTGGTAAGCAAGCTTTAATATTGTACCGCTAATATGAAACACTCAGATTCTGCTTTCAATCATGAGCTCAGAACATAAAGATGGACATAACTAATGATATTATTAATGATATTATTCCAGTGACTGATGTACTACTAACTATAATGAAGTGGGCGTGCAGTTTCCATGACCTTCACCTCATTATAATTTTCCGACTCGAACGTAATTGGATAGCGCTCTGATTTTTAAAAGGAGAAAATGCGTTCAGCGGTTTTATATCCTACTATGTTTTACGGCATACAAATTAAAACAAACAACACAAAAGGGTGACATTATGCCTACTGGATATTATTTTAAATTTAACCCGTTTTGCTACGTTCTATGAACAAATCTGATAATCCCTCGATCACTTGCACGCTAGGAGAGATATTTCATTTGGAAAATGATACAAATATGGACATCCTTCCGATTCAGTGGAAAACAATACCTAATTAATAAGCATATAGCAACCCACTTTGAATTGCAACATCTCCTTTATATGGTACATTAACCACAGAACACACGTGAAACATTGTTTGTTTAGAAAGTCATCAATCAACTGTAAACTATTATATCGGCATTCACTGAGCTACGGAAACGATGCATTCCATAAAACCTTAGCGTAATGTAGGAATGATTCTATAATATGTTTTCTAAAGATTTCTATATATTTTGGAAGTAATCTAACAGCATGTATTTTACTAATATAACGCTTGGGGAACCAACAAGTTGCTTGTGATTGTGGATACCTTGAAACACGCACATATACAGAAATACACACACACAGGTTGTCCGCGTGTGTATAGTCGCCGCTCTACTGTATGATAGCTTAGTCCATACAACACATATGTGGAGTAATTGTAGTGAAACACTAAACGTACAAAATAACAGTGACTCTTATTGAATGCAAACTATATGAAATACAATGTTATTCAACACTTCTGATATTTCTCCACCCGGATATAGTAGGTTTACATGATACAATCCACCTACAATGTGTAACATTATTTAATCAATAAGACCGCGGAAACACGATTTCTTCTCCGTGTATATTCAAAGATTCTCAAAACCGAATCTACATAAATTCATTTCGCAACAACTTCCATTACTATTTCAATTCTATAAATTAGAATTAAATCAAACAACCATATTATGCTTGACGCTTTGATGTGATTTGACAGGAATTGTATCTGTATCTGAGTAGCAAGACACATTTCGAGAAGATATGAAAAAATTGCTTTGTTGTTTGTATTTATATATATATATATATATATATATATATATATATATATATATATATATATATATATGATAAAATATTCCTTGGAATAAGAATAATTCCGTCTTAGGTTTTAGCTTGACTTTCCCTTTTACTATTTATAGTTAATGTAACATACTTATGTCAGTGACATGTTATTCACTCAATAATATTGATTATACAACCATTAGAAATGGGAGAAATATCCACGGATATTATAGAAAAGTTTCCAAGAAAATATGAAATTCTTTGATCTTGTTTGAAATTACTATCGTTCATGTAATAAGAAAAATTCTAGGTTCATAATGTTGATACGCCGCAAAAATTTAATCTAGTTTAACTATTCGTTAAAATATAATAATGAAATCGTTTCTATTCTAAATCTTTTCGTTTCTTACTTTAATTCTCTAGTTTTTTTTTTCCTTCAAGTATCAAGGTCATCGCAATAGCATGCGAACGAAAAGGACAGTTCAGAGATGTGTATATACATATGCTTGTGTTTTTATGTATATATGTTTACGCACACGCGCGCGCGCACACACAGAGACACACATGCATGTATGCACGCTGCACGCGCGCACACATACACTCAGATAAACACACTCACACACACAGGGAGACAAATTACAAATACTCGTATGTAACTCAATTTTTCTGTGACTGGACGTGTGCGCCTGTATATCGTTGAAATTATATATATTGATATATATTTAGAAATTCACAGATTGGTGTTATTCCAATAAATTTTATTAGGTTTTCTAACTGATGGACTCTAATATTTATAGTAGCATCTTAACCCCAGAATACACAAATACTAGAATGATACATAAAGATTGCTCGGCAAAGGTACTATAATCCATAAAGAAATTTAATTAAGAATCACGTTTTCCTGTGAATGAACGGGTAATATTCCGTTAATAATAATTAACATTTCGTTATAATGCAGTGTATAGCAATATATTTCAAATATCAGGGACGAGTAACTGTCAAATGTGTCAATATTTCTGAATTGTTACTCATTATCGCTACATAAACGATAAAATATATGAAGATGTGCAAGACACGTATTATAAATTAGCAGACGTTCTTAATTCCACGATAAAACAAACATTAAGAGTTGGTTGAAATTATTTCAAGAAATATATTCGTGTAACTTCCTGTTTGCTTTCAGAAAACACACGAAAGCATGTATCCATGTCAAAAGACTAATGGACATATTAACTTTTGATAATGACAGCGAATATAAAATAAAATCATGAAAAGATAAAGTTATATTAATACTTATAATGATTTCATACTGGCGTCAACCTATGCCTCAGAGTGATGCTTTTCAAGAGGCATAAATCGCTGGAAGTTAAAATGATTTACCAATGGAAATATCAACTTCCATTGCAAATAAAATTAGTGTACTAAAATAAATTAGGTAGGAAGCATCGAAACAAATATAAATTGTTTAATTTCAAATATGTTCTATAGGGCAGTATGCCTTTATTATAGACCAGATTTTATTATTTCCAGCATATCTTTGTTGTTGACGACACTACAAATGGACAGCATTATAAAGGCATGAAATAATTTTTGGAACATCTTTGGCATTGTAAATTGCTTTTACAAGCACCATATGTAGCAGTAGAATGTAGCATATATGCATGTATGTATATCTATGTATGTCTGCAGGTATGCGCGTCTGCCTGTATGACTGCCTGACTGTCTGCATGTAGGTAGGTAGGTATCAACAACTTACGAACGGGTGATTAGATCATGTTAAATAGTTTCCGATCGAAGTTTTGATTTAATATCGTCTCTGGTTTTTAAATGTTGTATAATACTTCATGTGGCCCCGCCCTTCATAACTACTATAATTATGGCAAGGTGAGTACACGTCTACCGTTTCTAGACTATGGAGATTCTGTTCTATATAATTATGTAAAGACACACGTAAGCACGCACGCATATATGCACGCTCACATACATATGCGTATGTATATATATGTAAATATATATATATACATATATATATATATATATATATATATATATATTTCCATATATATACGCATATATGTATTTGTGTGTGTGTGTATGAATGTATGTGTGCGTCTATTCCTGTGTATTCATACATACAGTTTGTAGTATTTAATTTGTAGGAAAAAATCTATATTTTGAGATTAATTCTCTTTTTATTGTTATTTTCTAAATGTTTTACAAAATTAAAAATGAAGTTAGGGGTTGAGAAATATTTGGAATGATGTGTGTGGTGTGGGAAAAGGAGTGCGTGAGTGTGTGTGTGCGATTGTTTGTGGGTGTGTATGCACGTGAGTATTTGTGCGTGTGTACGTGTACGCAGGTACTCTTTCGAGATAGTACTTGCTGGTGCAGCAGCCACCTGGCTTCAGAAAACTGAAGAAGGGCGACGATGATCGTGTCGTTGATTCAGAAACGTGAAGCCCAGTATTCGAATCTACATTACTTTATTACTCAATTACTCTGGTGCTCTATTGATAACATTCTTAAGGTTTAAATTGTCTGTCGTCAAATGCAGGTTTTGTATATATATTTGGGATGTGGTGTCTGAATGTTTTTGTTGCTATGTGTACCTAATCTCGCCGTTACGGTTATTCAGCTATAGATTATAAATCCTTCTGCATATCAATCATGAATATAATCAATAATCTTCAATATTCCCTGATTGTTTTTGTTGAAATATCTAATATGTGTGTTTTAAAGCATAAGCGTCATTGGATTCAAATATATTTTTATGTTCTCCTTTTACGAAAACATTGGATGGCTTTGTATATAATCAATGACTGGAAAGCATAAACAAATAAAATAAATTTAAATATTGATATTCTAAATATTTTCTGTTTCTTAAATATTTGGATAATATTTGTTGATTCATTGATTAGTAAAAAAAAAAAATGTTTTAGCATACACCGGAGTCATATAAATCAATTGGTAATCATGAAGGAACTTTCTTGATAATAATAACAATGTTAATATCAAAAGTAAACCCACAAAAGCCAAATAAAAACCACATCATTCAGTTGATAACCATATCAGCCCATAAGGATGATTTTAAGTTATGCAACTCATTGCAAACTTTTATTTAATGGGAAAATATTCTAAATCATTTAAATTTATTCCGAAACATTGTAAATAAAAGAAACTGAATTTGCATAATTTACAAACATAATTCTATTCTTAAAAATCCTCCTGCACATCAAACACTGCAAATTGTTCATTTGAATTAAAATATTATTTATTTAATTTTTAATGATATAATCCGCATAAAATCAAATATGCATATCGTCATTTATTTGGAATACCTTCTTCTATAACCCAGTGTATTTAGGGGATTCTAATTTTGAAGAAAACTACACAGACAATCTCTTTTATACAAGAGAAAACACAAAAGAACATTATATTTATTGTTTGGAGACCATTTGACATGATAGTTTGAATAACTAGAAGCAATTCGAAACACCTATTGCATATTTAATCCAATATCAGCTATACATTCTCGTAAAAATTGTTTAGAAATCAGATGAAACAGTTATAAATACGGACATAAAATCTGTAGCAAAGTATCTACAGAGCTTCTACAATTTCGAAATTTATAATGTATACCATTAATAAAACCAGTTAATAAATGATTGTCTCAATGTTTGCACACAATAGCTCTATTATAGGAGTGTGCACGCAAAACCTCACTTATAGCTAATATTTTATGTACAAGAAAGACATTTCTTCAATACTAAAGTTACAAAAATATTCAAAATATGCTGTTAATAGGTTAATCAACACAATGGAATCCAAATACAACAAAATTAGCATGTAATGTTTCTATATACACGATTATAGACATCGTTTGTTTATTCGAACATATATATATATTCATAGCTTGTTCGTAATTGTTAGCCTTCCAATGCATTGTGGTACTGTAACGTTGTAAGCTGCAAAACTGAATATTTTACATACAAAAGATGCGTTGAAAATTCGTATTTATGCAAAAAAGGTTAAAATGGATTTCATACAAATGATTTTGAAAGAGTTTTATTGCATGCAACAAAGCATAATTTAAACAAGCTCTTATAGATTCATAAATTCTTAAAACACTTCCTATAATATACTGAATTTTTGCATGAAAGATGTTTATGCACATATTTCGTCTGAGATCATTTATTGTTGGTATCAAGTCAAATAAAGGAAAGTGAAGATGAATGAGTAGATAATTACAACGAATACGCAGCAATTGGATACGCCAACCTGAAGATTTTCGATCGTATCCCACTGAGATAGAATTGGATAATCTGTATTTTCTGTGTGTAGAAACAATGGTAGTGTGAAAAGATTCGATTATTTGTTTAGTTCGGCCTAGCAACATGTTTTAGCAGAACAATGAGACAGAACATGGCCTATGCAATTTGAATTTAAAAGAATTCCACGAGAAGCGAGAGAATCAACTCATTTAACATTACCCACCACAAGCAAAGCTTGTTTGGTATGCCTCTCTACAGCGAAGATAGCATTAAGCTTAGTGAGACCGTTTCATTCAAAGACATGTTGTATTATAGTATTAACTGGCACCATATACGACAAAGTATATATCAAATCTCTACCTCTCATTCCCTGTATATATATATATATATATATATATATATATATATATATATATATATATATATGAATAATTACTATGAAGCAATGTGTAGACTATATAGTATAAAGGATCGTGGGTAAGGCCAAAACAATGCGGAGTAAATGCAAGGTAAATCACGAGAAAGAAGTATGTGAATTAATGTAGGCTTACCTTTTATTCAATTTCTTGAAAATGGGGTCATAACACCGAAATATTGAATACAAGGTAAGTCTACATTAATTCACATATTTGTTTTCTTGTGATTTACCTTGCATTTAATTCGCATTGTTTTGGCGTCACCCATGATCCTTTATACAATACATGCATTCATACATATATATATATATATATATATATATATATATATATATATATATATATATATATATATATATATATATATATATAGAGAGAGAGAGAGAGAGAGAGAGAGAGACACAGAGAGAGAGAGAGAGAGACAGTGAGAGACAGAGAGAGATTGTTCATTCCGATATGACTAAGCAAGGAAGGGTTACATACTGCAAAAGTGTATATTACTTAGGTAATAAACCAAACTTATACTTCAATATACTTTTTGGCGACTGACTATTTTTGTTAGACATTAATATCTATGTCACGAAATGTCCTAGAATTATAAGTGACCGAATAATATTTCACATTAAGATAATATTTGGGAACAAAATTTTAATTTAGTCTAGCTGCGTGGCTATAATGGCAGTTCGTAAGGGTTCATCTCCTGGGAAGAATGTAGCTTCAACCGTTGAAAAAGCAAATAAAAAGATGAATATAATTTTGACACGATGTCGATATCAAATACTATTAAACTTGTGATGTGATCAGCTGGGAATATTTTGCTATACATTTATTGGGTTCTTTTTCTCTTCTTTTCATCTAGTTCTGTGGTTATGTTGGACAACTTGTTAATGGAAAAATATTCAAATATTTTCCAGCTCGTGTATTAACAAACGAAATACTTTTTTAACGCTGTTGATGTTTTGCAAAATGTTCAACACAACTTAACTATGGCTATAAGTGATGCCTCCAACGTATTCTCTCAACACGTGACTGACCACCGAAAAAAATGTGTTTACAGATCAATAATTTAACATCTGACTCGAATCAGAAGATGTAATAAAAAATATGAAAATTCTCCATTCGTATAAATATTAAAAATTTGCCGAAATCGAATTTCATTTGAATGTTAGTTTTCAACAATATCAAGAGTTTTATGAGAAAGTCTAACATACCATACTATTTTGGAAAGTGAATTAATGTTTGAATAGATTATCAACAATATTTTATTGTTTTCGAAAAATCTTGCATGAATTATATAAGAAAATATTATGATCGTATCAGTGCCCAATATTTTTTCTGTAAACTGCGTACGAAAATAAACGTAAGTAAATATGGTTTCAAAAAATCTATTATCTAGACTAGATGCATATATCCAACAAAATACTGATAGATTGGAGCAAGATGTTGTAAGTTCAAATACCTTCAAAATGCAAGATTTCGAGAGGAAAAGAACTCAAAACATTTGGGATGTAGACACTTCTCGTAGAGAGACGATCATTCTACAATCATTATTCTCAGGAAAATATGCACCACAAACAGGCTTACAACGCAGCATACATTCATAAGCATTCAATATTTAAGGTCTTCAAGAGATAAGCTGCTATGAAATATTTCATTTTCTGGAAATAGAAATGAAATTACTTCATATTATTTTGAAGATTTTGCCTGTGTGTCGGAGGTAATTTGTATATATTTGAATAACTGGTTGCAAGAGGGTATGCAAATATGTCAGTCTGGAGTTTCATTTCTTATACAATTGACCGCACATATACGTGAAATAAGAAACATTTTCCTAACACCGACAACAATTCATGTACATCACAGCGATATGATGTATGACAACAGTTCTTTACAAACTCTTTTCAAGCATTAGTAACGGAAAGTCACATAGGTGTTGAAGATAGGGAAGTGTTTTAGACAGTTTCGTGCTAATTTTGTGTAGTACAATGCGAAAAAGTCGAAATTATAATGGCAACTATAACTATTGAGGGAATAACTGACAATATACCACTGGTAGCCTGAGATGAAGAACAAGCGTCATAATCATCAAAAGTAAAAACTTGAGGAATCATTTAAAAACAATGCATACCATTGAAATATAAATATGTAGTGCCGTTGCATGAATGTGAAAGCAAAATTGGTGAAAAGAAAGGGTTTGACCCGAGCAAAAAAAAAAGAAAATAGTGTTATAAGTTTACAAAGTTTAACATTTATATCATTGATATATGCAATAAACTGTAGGGTTCCAATAGCTCAGCATAGTTTAGTGGCACATAAGATACCAGGGTTGTGGAGTCGGAGTCGTGGAGTCGGGGACGGAAATAATTAAGCGGTAGCTGGAGTCGGAGTTGGTAAAACTATACCAACACCGAAACACAGTGTCCTTATTCTTTAATATAAACCAGTTATAATATTCAGACCTACTCAAAGTAGAAGCGAATGAATATGCATTATGACCACAATCACTTAATTCCATAAAGAAGAGCCGGAGTCGGAGGTGCCAATAGTAGAGGAGTCGCAGTCGAATTTTTTTGTTTTAATTACACAGCCCTGCAATATAACGCTAACTATTCTGCCAGCTCACCGCATAATAGTAATTCTAATAATAGTAATTATTAGTTAGATACAGGGCCGGGCAATTTTAAGAACAGGGGATGGGTCTATCACATTTACTCTGAAAGCATGAGCAACGTAGCGTACCTTAGTTTAGTTTTGAAAGAAAGGGCCTGAAAGTTGTAATGGAGGAACTGAAACAGCGCATCGTTGCAAAGAAAGCAAAGATGGTGAGATACGACCAAAGAATGGAGGGTTACCGAGCAGAATAGGTTTATTCAGAATAGATCGGAAGATTATTATGGATTGTGCTGCATCGTCATTATTACACGAAATGCATATTAGTATTTGTACTGATTATAATGAGGGAATTGTATGTAGGTATAAATTAGCTGGAATTATTAGAAATAGGGGTCAATGTTTGGCCAAATTACACACAGGCATCATTAAGCTTTATCACTAGAGTTCCAGAGAACTGAGCAAAAGTAACACGAAGAAAAATATTTGACATCTCAAACCAACGCGTGAATTGATACTTGATTACAACATCTCATAAATATATTGATCTAATTTCCCCTAAATCTTAACACCTTAATATTGAATAACCGACTAGTAAAGTAGCCATCGTAAAACCAGACGCTCAGTTTAACTGGAACGAATATAGTCATACATCTTTTATTTTTTATCATACCTTACGTTGTGTTAAACGTCAACAGTAAGCAGCTATTCATTTTAACCAAAATAAATGCATCTGTATTGATTCTATAGTAGACAGAATTATCATATTTATTGTATCTACAGAAATGCCGAGCTTGGAAATAATAATTTAGACATAGAAAGTCATTTTGATATATAACTTCACATTGTTTACATTTAGGAATATGCAAGTAGAATTATAGAAAGGAAAATAAAGCATCTACATGTAGCCTCCTGACCTTTAGAATAATAGACACATTTTACCATTTAAATACCATGTGTTTCAAGTAATCAAAAGTTTTCACGAATAAATTTACATTCATCTCTCAATACTGATAAAATTCATGATTGGAGAAAGTGAATAAAAAACTGTAAAGTGAAATCTCATGGAACACGCAAGCATTTAATCAATCTCATTTAATATTCCGATTGCACTTTGCTGCAAAAACTTTGCGGAAATACAATTGCATTCTTCAAACAAAACCAAGAGAGGAAAAAGTTTCTACAATAAGTTAATTGGAAAGAGTATAATTAAGTCAAGCTCAATAATCAACTGTTCCTATATTTTAGAACAGGATTTTGCGACAACTTAAGAAAGAAAAAAATTCCAGTGACATTACGTTTGCGAAAGATATATTTGTTTTATTTATTTGAAAAAGACTATTCAAAACTGATTGTAAAATATGTGGATATATTTCTCGCCAATCCGCTCTGTACGAAATTTTTAAAATATAAAAGAGACTAATTGAATAACAAGATGACTTAATTGTAGTTCTGCACAGGAACTGGACTTCACTGACACCAGTACATACTCATTGTGTACATACAGACACTCATATATGGATATATAGGTATCACCCACAACTATCCCCGAACCCATTGCTTAAACACACACTAGGTTTAGTCTTAATTCATATATAAAACATATAGCTGGCAGCTGGAACGTAAGTATCGATTAATAACAATGACACAGTATTCGGTTTGCAACCACGGTATACACGGCCTGGTATATTAAAGAAGATATTACGGAAGATACTAACCGTAATATCTAATACTTTTTCACTGTATTGTGTATTTGTTCCTTTTGGTATCTCATACTTGTTATGGATGTCTATAAGAATGAAGCTGTGTACCTTAATTTACCTTATACGAATACCAAGAAGAAATCTTGCGAACGAGAATTCATATTCACGATATACCTACAGAAATCACCTTAGGAGACACATCTACACTGAGGGGCACACATAATTTTCAGAATCCCACTCGCGTGGAATCGATGTGAAGTTGGAGGGAAGCAATTGTAGTGATCAAGTGATCACTAAAATTCAAGTATCAGTATTTCCACAATTCCATCTCCCTGTGGAGATGCTGATACTCCACAGGGAGATGGCGCTTTTGCGTATTGATTAGTATATCGCGTCAATGGATATTTGAGCAGAAATATATAATCTTCCATTCTTCAAATAATGAAAAGCGTGAAATTGTTCCTATAATGTATTATAAAGAGTGCAGAATGACATAGTTTTTCATGCACTTGCATATAAATAGGTTTGTTTTACATTTAAAGATCGCACTGTAGTCATTTAAAACAATATAATACACGAAGTTATTCAATAGAAACTGCTGTCATATTTTCTGTATTTTACTTTTCGGTGCCGTTTCCGCTTTGAAGTGTATGGCATGTAACATACAATAACGAAACACTACAGTTATGGAATAACATAGCACTGCGTCTCCTAAGAAAAACAATCTCCAAAAGAAGACACAATGGATATTGTTTGACAGAAATAATTCTAACAATGTCAGAATATATATATATATACATTCGGAAGAGAATAGGAATTGTAAAAGAATTCTCGCTATTACATAATTCTTATAAACAGAGCAAAATCTATATATAGAATTATAATTTGATACAAATAATTCGTCCACTCATATATGTGTGTGAATGTGTGTATGCTTCTGTATGTGTTTGTCTGAATCTATATATATTTATATATATGTATGCACACACACATATATATATTTCATTAATGAGAGGGACAGAAGATGGAAGAGAGGAGAATGTTCTAAGTGTTCTTCGCGTTAGTTCTCCCTCTTCTTTTCCCTGTTGGTCAGAGCTGACAATTTGAACTCTCACATCAGATAATTTGCAAGCTCTTGAGAATGAAACATATAACTGAACATGGCTCCAATTTGTGAAATGTTTGTCCTTGCGATTTAGTGATAGTCATTGCATATGATATGCAAATCGGAAACTGGTTTCTTTCTAAAGTGAATAGCAAATCTGGGATGTGGATGCGGTAAGTGACAGGTGATATAGAAAATAAAAACTTCGTTTAATTAAAACAAAAATACTCATCACTATGCACATATATATATATATATATATATATATATATATATATATATATATATATATATATATATATATATATATATATATATATATATATATATAGTTGGAATTTACAGAAAGACAAAGACAGGTGTATAAACAACAAAGAGGTGTATTAGTTTGACGGTCGGGAAGAGAGCAACAGGAAAAGAATAAGAGAAAATAGAGGTAGAGAGAATGAAAAAGGTGTATTTAGCGATCAAGCATGGCGACAGGTTCGGAAAAGAAGGGTTTGACAGGAGAGGTAGAAAGAAGGGGAGATAATAAAGCATCGGTGATCCCAAAACGAAGGTGCGTTTGTGTATGTGGAGTGCTGTGGCGTGGTGTGATGTGGTGTGGAGATGCAGGGTTGTATTTGGGGTGTTTGGAGGAAGGTATCAATGAAGAGAAAAGGTGGTATATACATGTGCGTACATATATAAACACGCATATGTATATATATATATATATATATATATATATATATATATATATATATATATATATATATATATATATTCATTTATGTACATTGCACGTATTCGAATCTTTCCCATCAGGGAAACATATTTTTAAAAATGTCAGTACATAATTCGGTTTTATAGATAAACAGGAAGAAATGCAAATTAATTTATATCATAGATTAAAACAATAATGTGTGGTTTATCAAGAGTACGAGGAACATTTATTTACTTGATGATATAGTGTTAAGGGATAGACAGGGACAAATATGAATTAGGGAAATGTAATGTCATTACTAAAGGAATTTTGATGGTGTAGGTGATTACGCCTGTTGAATTTGGCGGCAGTGAAAATTATTTCCAAGTTCATTAGACCAGCTAATTGTTACCCATTTTGCTTTGAGATCTTTGCTCAGTTGGGCTATTACTTTATTTACGCGCGCTCAGTAGTATGTGAATAATTATGCCGTGATACATTAGAATTTTTTGGACTCATTAAAACGATTCGAATTCGCGGTGAGGTATTTGAATATCACCTAGTTACTATTTGCTACTAACGTGATTTCTTTCTCATGAGAAAGATTTTACGTACTTGCAACCTACACGTAATTCGAGAATGAATCAGATACGTAGACCTCGATTATATAAGTTCTCTCTCGACATTTGTTGTCACAAGTAATGTGCACAATAATCTTATTGAAAACCTTACGAATCTGTCAAGAACCTGTTGAATTTCTGGCACACACATTTTCTCAAACTGTTTCTTTTTTTCTCTCTATGTATATAGAAAAAAAAATATATGTGTATGTGTGTGTGTGTTAGTGTGTTTGTGTGTGTGTGCGAGCGCGCGTGTGCATATATGCACGTGTGTGTGTGTGTGTGCCTTCATGCGAGTCTGTGTGAGAGTCTGTGTGCGGGTAAATTTGTTTACGCGTTTAGGCGTGTGTTACTATTGATGCCAATGTGTATAGATAGGTCTGCACGTGAAGTGAGAGCGAATGATATATGCCTGGGAGAATGGAATAGGGAAGCGCACTGTTTGCGGGATCAAAAACACAGAGACATTGATTATATATAATGACATGTATAGTTAAATGTCAAGCAATATTATTAACGAAAATGAGTTGAGAGATGTTCGATGGTAAACAAAGAAATGTATCTTGGAAGAAATATTCTTTGTTTGCTTGTATAAGACAAGTAATGCCCCAGCGGACAGGCACAGATGATTTTTCTGCAAGCATTGTACAGATACAATAAAACAGAGAAACATGCTGAATGAAATTACTATCGTGAAATTAAGAGAAACGAGACAAGCGAGGACGTTTTCATGACATCTGAGTGCTTTGCAAGGGCAGTTCTCTAATGTTCTCTTTCTTTCTTTCTCTTCCTTCTTCTTCCTCTCTCCCTCTCTCCCTCTCTCCTTTTCTCTTTTTGTCTTCCTTCCTTCACCCCTTACTCTCCCACTCACCTTCCATCTCTCATTCTCCCCCACACATCCGCATACATACAAGATTATTCTTTCTTTTCAATGGTAGAATTTATGAACTCCAGATTTCCGTCATCAAGCATTTTTCTACTCATATATTATTACGTAATGTATGAGTCACTGTGTAACGAAACAACTTTCAAACAAGGAAAGAGATAAGTTAATTCTACCACTTCATTGCAAAGGTGAGTTCATTTCAAAACATTTCCTTTTTATTAAACACACATGGCTCTCAGGTAAAAGATATCTAGAATTCATTCTTTCAGAGGGAATTTTGGTAGAAATATTGAATATTTGAAGAGAGAATTCAGGAAGGTTTGAAAAGGCTTCTGAGACTTGAAGCATTTCTGTTATCAGGCTCCTGAGCACTCTCATTTATGAAAATCACAAAGAAACAGACTGTCTTGAGTTTGTACATAAAATACGATAAGGAGATGTCGAAAATCCCCCCACCTCTATCACTTACACTAAATACAAGAACATCACTGTGTGCATGTTGCCATTGAAGTTTTTGACTCACTTAGCATGCTGCCATACAACACATCACTGAGTAACTAGTGAAATATCCTTACCTGTTTACTTTACATTACTTCACTTACCCATCCATCCATACATTTTGGGTAAGTGAAGTAATGTAAAGTAAACAGGTAAGGATATTTCACTAGTTACTCAGTGATGTGTTGTATGGTAGCATATATATATATATATATATATATATATATATATATATATATATATATATATATATATATATATATATATACATATAAACTATTTTTGTCAGGTAACTCAATAAAAATATGTATCCACGCTACTATATATAGTATTTCTGTTCTTATAATATTAGTGATGAAACTTTTTATTCAAATTTGAATAAAAGTTTTAAACAATTGCTTGTGAAATAATTATTGTTTCGATTACTTGATACATTAAGTGATACATTAAAGTATTTTAAAGTTTTAATATAAATGTGCCATTTTATAAAATTGTAGTTCTGGTACATTTCTCTCACATTTCCCAATTTTCAGTAAACTACTCCATCAGTCACTCGTGATAAAGAAGAAAATCCGAAAACTTTTAAATCATAATGTCAAAATATTTTATTTTAATTCTGTGTCCACTATAGATGAACACCATTGCTTATTTTATTTTATTACTATTATTATTTTTTGCCCATTTTTGTTGTTTCATATGGTTCTTCATTTCTGCAATCGAATTTTTGTTAAGCAGATTCTCAATTGATATATGATAGATACAGTTGATAGAAGATACTACAGTTTAGTTTCGAAGCCTTGTCGGAGTGACTTAACTGTGCTCCACACGAAAGAAAGCTAAAAGAGTTTTGAACCTAAAATGTATTTTAATCCGAGTTACATGCCATGTAATAAGAGAACGACAGGTAGAGATTATCTGTAGACATTTAGTCTGAAACAGGAGTTTATGCACGTGAGTCTATATCTATGTGTGTGTTTCAACAGAGAGAGAGAGAGAGAGAGAGAGAAATAGTGAGAGAGGAGGAGAGGGAGAGTGACTCGGTGTGTTGTGGGTCCGTACGCGTGTATGTGTTGGTATCTTCATTATTGGTTTCGAAATAAGTATATAAATACATACATATTTAAATTCATTATCCATTCTGCATGAGCAATGATATACGTCAATAAATATAAAGATAAATAAAGTAAATAAAGAATACTAACTGGAGCACGTTTAACTTTAGTATTTAGTGCATGTGCAGTATTCACATACGAAAATTGTAGTTTACATAATGATATCAATAAAAAGTATACTTCTATAGAATTCCCATTCATATTGCAATTGGGCGAATTCACCAAATCTGCTTTTATTAATTTAACTTACATGAATCTAAAAGTAAATACATAGATCTATTGTATGTTATATTATGTGAATTATAAATGAAAGCTATCATGTTAGTTGAATACAATACATGTACGTGTATGCGTGTGTGTGTCTGTGTGTGTTTCTGTGTGTTCCTGAGTGTATGTGTGGGTGCATGTGCGGGTGTACACGTATGAATGTATACACACGCGTATGTATGTGTGTGTTTTCAAGCTAATATCAATAAATACGAATCCACATACGTGAATAATGCACTCGGATACTTATACTCACCAATATAAAGTTACCCATAGAGTTTATGCATTTGTTGTTTTTACAGATATGGATAAATGGGTAGTAATATGTTTCGGTGGATGTTTTATAGAATACTACATGAAAAGTCACTTCGTTGTACAAATATGGAACAAGTCTCACAGTTCCCCAAAAGGAAAAGAAAATACAATATCGAGTCCGAAACCAAATGTATGTAAAAAATAAAAAAGAATCAAATTAACTGTGGTTGAGAGATAGCAGTTTAGACAAATTCGAAGGCCTCAGCTTTCACCAGGCATCAAGAGGGCTCCGGATCCCTATGGCATGCGTTTGTCACTATGTACCTAGCAATAGCTTCAAAACCTCAAAAACCTCGGCTACGTGCACGGTCTTGGCATCGCAGGCAGAGCGGCGCGAGTCTTCGTCAACAAAAGCCCAAATATAGTAACCGATGGAATGATTACAATCGCAGAAATTAGGATGTCAGTATTTGGAGATGGTGAACTCAGGTATATTCTCAGACTGTTACTTGTGACATTTTCCGCAGTTACTTGTGACATTTTCCGCAGGTGTGTCAAGTGGCTGCACAACAATATACGTTTCAATAAAACAGTTGCTCCCGCAAAGTAAATTAAGTGAAATTTGGAATTTTGCGGAGGGTCAAACTTGGTAACACAAGTGGACAGTGAAAACAGGAAGGGTTGATAAGCCTAAACGAGACTGTGGTGGCTAATGCGTAAATCAAGCTTGGACATAGACAGACAAGAAAAGTATTCCTTCTTCCAGCTACAACGGAGAGAAATAAAGAAACACAAGTTAGGAGAAGAAAGAAAGATGGCCGATGGTCACGTCGGAGGCATATGAGGAAGTGGGGAAAAGTGAAGGAGAGAGAGTGACAGAGTAATAGGACAGAATAGTGGGAGAAGAGGAGGTAAAAGAATAAGAGAGAAAATAGAAAAACAACGAAAGTGTAAAATGATCCATCTTGTTTTCCATTTGCATCTTCCGTTGTTCTAAAAAATATTTCATATTCCATGTACTCGTACTTCGTATTTTTTTTGTTGTTGTACACGTTTCATGAGTACTGTGCCCACATATCCATATATATATATATATATATATATATATATATATATATATATATATATATATATATATACACGCACTCACACACACGTATATATAGATGTAAGTACGTATATATACCTATGTTTATATATACCTAGATTATATATAGTGTGTACAGATTTTATATATATATATATATATATATATATATATATATATATATAGTTCTTAGATTATTTTTAGTACTTCGTGGTGGTACTTCGCAATGATTCTGACCAGCGCGGTTTCTTTTCGTTCAACCAATATTGGTTTGTGTAAAAACATGAAATATTGTGATCAATAGGGATAATAATTTATTAGTACTTACCTTTGATCAGCAAGTAGAAGAAATTGCTTTTATGCATCGCCCCAGTGAGTGAGATAATTTTCATTCTTCACTAAATATACTTATATACTCACATCTCCGTATGTGTGGGTCTCATCTTCTTTGTATTTCCATGTGTGTGTGTGTGTGTGTGTGCGTGTGTGTGTGTGTGTGTGTGTGCGTGTGCATATATAAATATATGTGTATATTTGTACAGTGAAAGCTACGGGGAGTTGGAAGGAAAGAGATACTAATACACACACTCGCACAATCACACACATACTTTATCACATACACAAATGCGTGTATATATGCATGTGTATATCCTAATCATTGTTAGAGGAAATAGTATGGAATTATCTAGGATGAAAGAAGAAATTATCTGCTTCGAAAATAGCCCAAGTGTAAAGGAGGGACTTGTTCTTAAATTTACTAAAACGTTATATTTTCATCGCAGAACTGATTTCCCTGGAGATCAAACATAATATATCTCAGATAAACAGCCTAATCAAAGATGGTCGCTATAATCTGATAGTTGTGTTTGGAACATACTTCGATTGAATTTGGTTACATGGTAGAGTGATTATGTACTAAATCATGCATGTTTTACACGCCATCGAAATTAAATGATTTCAACGTGGAATGAGTTACTGTGCACATAACGCTATTAGAGCAAACAAGTTTAGCTCACATTGTATCTGTTTGATTTTCATTTTAACATTATCCATGATTATTGTGTAGCAAGGATATTTTTATATGCGTCATCGATCAATTTTATCAAGCGCAATGCCGCTATATTTGCATATTAATTGAATTTTGAGTGTATAGTTCTTGCTATCAACTTACAACTACTTGTATTATAATTGATGCTTAATGACAGAGGATGATAAACCTGTAATAGGTTCATATTCTGTATTCATTGTATAGGGCTACTATCAAATATTTGAAAATTATTTTAATTTCACGCATATATAGGACTATATATATATATATTACATATATTTATATAGAGAGAGGGAGAGAGGGAGAGAGATAGAGGTACTGAGAATGAGAATGAAAGAGAAAAGGACAAGAATAATATATATATATATATATATATATATATATATATATATATATATATATATATATATATATACATACACACACTCATTTCATACTCATCCTTCTCTTACCGGAACTACGCCTTTTTCATATGTGTACATACAAACTGATGCACAAGTACAGACACTTGCGCACGCGCGCATACAGGTACAAGTAGTGTTTCAGTTATGTTTCTAGTTATGTATTTATATCTATAGTGAATCGAAATTTATCTGAACTTCTTGCGGTCGAATATTAGAAATGAAATAATTCAGCTAATTACATACAAAATGTAAGCTTCAGTTAAAGATATAAGTATAAACGTGAACGAGCTGAAATTTCGTATCATTCGTTGTAATAAATAATAAAATAAATCTGTAAATGTATACAATGGTTTGTGGTAATTAACGCAGTGTGTAGTGTTACGTACATATATGCTTCCACGAAATGTGACGTAACACATACAATCATGCACTTATTTAACGTTTAATCTAACAAAAAAAAACAATAAGTCCTTAATTTTTATTATTCATTTATTCTTTTACCTGTTTTAATCACCCGACTGCAGCCATGCAGTAGCAGCGCCTTTAGTAGAACAAATCGACCCCAGGATTTATCCTTCGTAAGCCTAGTACTTATTCTGTCGGTTCTTTTTGCTGAACCGCTAAGTTAAGGGGACGTAAACACACCAAAAACAGCCGTCAAGCGATGGGGGTGGGAACAAACACAGACACAAAAACAGACGCACACACACCCACCCACCCACACACACACACACACACACACACATATATATATATATATATAAATACAACGAGCCTCTTTCAGTTTCCTTCTACCAAATCCACTCACAAGACTTTGGTTGCTTGGCGGCTATATCAGACGACAGTTGCCTAAAGTCCCACACAGTGGGACTGAACCGGAACGATGTGGTTGGGAAGCAAGCTATTTACCACACAGCCATGTCATCGCCTGCAGTTGCATGTGTGAGAGAAAGTTTATTCCCTGATTATGTAACATATACAATTCTATGGAGATACATGCATTCTATCTACGAAAATGTGCAAATCGATTCTTAAAAACTCAAAATGCGTGTTACGTGCCATGCTTTTTACGATGTGTTGATGCTCAATATAGCATAATTATGTAAAGTTGAAGCCAACATTAAACCTTCATACTTATCAACATCCAACTGGTACTGTTCCCTGAATGTAATAACAAAACTACTTCTCTCGGTTTCTGTTAATATTTCTGAATATTAGATTTGTTTTGATGAATATGATGTAAATACACTGACCTTCATTAATCCTTACGGCAAATAGGCAAGACGAGTTAATTAATAAATTGTACAGGATTTCTGCCATTGTCACTTCATTATTTGATTAAATAACTCATTCTGATGATTGTCATAACATGAAATCAACAACAGTAGTCCAATCCTATAAACAAATTTTCCTTCATGACTTTGTATTTTTTTGTTTTGTTTTCATTGTCTATGAATAGCTTACCAGAAATCACGTTAAATGTTATTAATGAGATTAAACGATTTCATAATGGAAAATATAACAAAATCTTACATACAAAGCAATTAATGCAATTGTAACAATGAAATCACTGAACGATTTCACAAAATAAAGTACATTTCTGTATTCCTCTGCTACTCTCTCGCTATACTGTGGGATACATGCATAGGCACGCACACAAACAAAACACTCATAGCCACAGCCTATATATATATATATATATATATATATGTGTGTGTGTGTGTGTGTGTGTGTGTGCATATATATATATGTGTGTGTGTATGTATATATATATATATATATATATATATATATATATATATATATATATATATATATATATATATATATATATATATATATATATATATATATATATATATATATATATATATATATGTATATATATATATGTATATATATATAAAGTAATCGTGTGCATATAGAAACGCGCATTTATATAATATAAACGACAACAAGAGTAGAAGTTGATTTGAATTTTGGCAGAAGCCAGTAACATCATGATGTATGTGTTGTCGATTATCGAAGTTAGTACTTGGCTGCTATTTAGTTTAGCAATTTTAAGAGAACGAAAGGCAATTCTGTGGCGATGGGTTATGAAATCAGAAGAGAAAAATCCGAATGAAATAACTTTAACCATTTCATCCGGAGCACCCTAAACTATATCAGCGGAATCACTTAATGATTTTTTCGTACTATTTGTAGAAGGCAGGCATTTTGGTGTAGGCGGAAGAGTGCTCTAGTCCATGACACAGATCACAGAGCAGATTTGTGACTTATTTATCAATCTCGTAAAGATAAGAGAAAAAAAATCGGTATTTGAAGTCAGAACGTAAAGTTCACGTAGAAAAGCCATTATACATTTTGTTCAGTGCTCCCCGAATTCTGCCAATTCTTATTTAACGGTAATAATTGCTTTATATTGTAATAAGAGGCCAGAAAAATTTTGGGGCATGATGTTATTTGATTACATTAACCTCGATGTTCAATATATATATATATATATATATATATATATATATATATATATATATATATATTACCAGATAAGTGGACAGATAAAAGGAACATTTTTGTGTGTGTGTGTTTGCATATGTTAGTGTGTGCGCGCGTCTGCATGAGTGTGCTTATATACAGATACAGAGACATACATAAAAATATATATATGCCTACGTATACACATATATATCTATACACATATGGAGGATTGTATATGTATGTGCATATGAGTGTAACTCAATGTACCATATATCATTCGACTATACACATATAGTTACACATATACATACCTTCTATCATTTGTGCGTGCATATCTAGGCTTGTATGTCTGTTTGAAATCTTACATATATGTAGGTATGTATGATTACATTATATTACGAACTTAATTAAATCAGTAATTAAATGTTTATTCATGATTTTCATTGATAATATGATTATGACGTAATAGCATTTGTTTACTTTCCTGAATAATATTACCTCCTGAGGCTTGTGATTAATAATCAACATTCACAATGACAAATTGATTAAACTAGTCTTTGTCTAGGAACAACGCAATTATAACAAGGGCCATTACAACTTTTGGGCCTTTATAAGGTAGTTGAATTCAAAGGAATATTACACCGGAGGATTGAATCTCCTTGGCATTATTTCCCTTTCCTTTATTTTCGGAATGCATAAGGAAAAGATTTAAAGCAAAGCAAGACACTAGTTTTGCTTAATTTGTGATTATGACTGTATGCGTTCGTGTATGTCTGTGTGTGCGTGTGTGTGTGTGTGAGTGTGCATGTGTGTGTGTGTTTGTGTATATGTGTATGTGTGTGCGTGCGTGTGTGTCTGTGTGTGTTAGTAAAGTATAGTACATCTTTATAGATTTAAGCAGTGTTGAATGATTATACTTTTGCTATACGTGTGTATTTAAATCCCAAACACGGAACACAAGACTAATATCACTGAGTTATTTTTCTACCTATTGGTGTGTGATTTACATACAGTGTTCAACACGGTGTTGTATTTTTTGTATATGTCACTCATATCTAAAACAAATTGGTTCCTGGTTTGTCCACATAGCCTGATATACAATAATTTCATCGGAGAATGAAAAATAAGACAAGGGGTGTTTCTTTAATATATTTTTCTTCTTTCTGATCAAGGTACGGTGTCGCGATGCAAAATACAGATTCCCTGCGAATAAAACCGTATTAGTACAAACAAACATTTTCTAGCAGGTTTAGGCGCAAACATAAATGGTTCTGCCGTTCGTCATTAAGTCAATGAAATTTTGGATTTGCTGTATGATTATCGTTATTGCATATTAATTGCAAGATACATGTTTCAAGAGTAAAATTTGTACTTAATATTTCAATTAATGTATGTTTAATTATAAGCGGATCTCCCACCCCATACATTACTTTCACCAATCCAGTGAAGCCTGAGAATCCTTGAGAGCAGTTCGTTAAAAGGTATGGTCTATTCGGTAAGAACTTGCCTCCTCCCCTGAAATTGCTGGCCTTGTGCAAAGACATTTGAAATTTGAAACCAATATTATCTGAAACATTAGTTGACCCTAATTCTGCAATGATATAGTCAATGCAATCTTATTGATTTTAGATATTAGTACATATCATTACCTATCCATAGAATGAAATGTGTCTGAATTATGCAATTTGTCCCTTCTTTGCAACACATTGTATGACGGC
Source organism: Octopus bimaculoides (assembly GCF_046866305.1). Taxonomy (NCBI): domain Eukaryota; kingdom Metazoa; phylum Mollusca; class Cephalopoda; order Octopoda; family Octopodidae; genus Octopus; species Octopus bimaculoides. The sequence goes on from NC_142942.1 coordinate 55,740,806, forward strand.
AGATTACTATTAACCATGTAGGAAATATCCGTTGCAAAACTTTTATAACTACCCACTAGGAAAAGAATTCATTACTAATTTAAACAACATCCTATATTTTGTTATGGAGGGAAAGACATTTGATGAAATAAAAATTTGACAGCTACTTATTTTATTGGCTGCGGAAAGATAAAAACAAATTTGACCTTGGTAGACAGTCTCAAAACAGTCCCATTAGAAATCAATAAGAAAATGAAAGACAGTATTATAGTATTGCTGTATTTAAAGGTATTAACCTTTTAAATGACTCAACGGAGAGAGACTTATTTAATTAATTTGCCATGAAACATCTGTTCACAATGTGATAGTCAAAACATTACTCGAATATTATAGTTTTGGTAACAATAAATATCAAAATACCGATGCAACACTATTGGAGGTGTAATTGGTATTAATAATAAAATTAGAATATATTTTTCATAATTACGAATATAGCAATACAATACAGAGACGTATTATGTAGTTATGTGTCACAAAAAAGCTTTATAATATATTCATTAATGTAAATTAGACATATACACAACAATAACTATTAATTTATATATGTATGTATGTGCGTGTGTGCTTGTATATATATATATATATATATATATATATATATATAGAGAGAGAGAGAGAGAGAGAGATATGCATATATATATATATATATATATATATATATATATATATATATATATATATATATAAGTATATATATATATATGTATGTATGTATATATGTCTACTTATATATACATATATACCTGCCTAAATTCACACATACATACATACATATATGCATATATATATATATATATATATACATATATATATATATATATATAATAGAATTAAAATTGGTGGACTGAATAAAATGGATGCGAATATAAACATTTCTTTAACTGTCGACTCACATGAGTTGTCCATTTATCATTTGCTATCAAGAGAATTGATGCATGCATGATAAATGAGAATAAGAATAAAATAAAACTGGAAACCTACACTCTTTGTTAACTGTTAAACAAAAGTAGAGCAGACAAAAATAGAAGTTTAAGTATTTTCAACTATAAGTATTTTCACTATAGGGGATAGAATAAACACAGATCTTTTCTAGCACAGAATCACATTAGTTTTCAACCACCAACTTATTTAATAATTTTTTTAAATCGGATTTTATCATCTTGTTTTAGTAGGTAATATGAGATTTGTTTATGTTGACTAAACCCAGAGGTAATAGTTAATCTTCCTTTCGGGGATAGGGAATATGGGGAAAGCAATATCAATTTTATTCTTGTTTCATGGAGAATTTTTTAGTATAACAGTTTGCATATACGTGTAATGTGTAGAAGAACAATTTGTAAATATTCGGAGATATTTTAACAAATGAATAATTTCAACATCATGCAGCTTTCAATTTGATGGGTCGCATAATCAATTGTTCTCTATCAAGTTACGCTTCATCCTTGAGTGATTGAAGCTTAAATCCGGCCAGCAATGTTTGAGTAAGAAATTTAATAGGGAAGATAGTCGTTCGTTAAACAGAGGCTATATAATCGCAGAAACGAGGGTGGGTTACTGTACAATACGCAAGTTTATAAGTGACTTGAACGCCTTTAATATCTTTCAGGAAAAGATAAAATGATTATTCCGGACTTCGTAGAGTTTCAACATTGGTGAATATAGACAGCATGAAAAGGCAGCATTTTAAATATAAACGGTGAGAACAGTCACCATAGTGTTCACTCTTTGCACTCACGTACACCATCATATGTATCTAATTTTAGTAACAACAAAGCAACAGCAAAGACATTATAGCGTGCAGATTTATTGTATATGTATATATATACACATATATGCTTATAGATGTATATATATATATATATGTATGTATGTATGTATATATATATATATATATATATATATATATATATATATATATATATATATGTATATATATATATATATATGTATATATATATATATATATATATATATATATATATATATATATATATATATATATATATATATATATATATATATATATATATATATATATATATATATATATATATATATATATATATATACATATTGTGCTTATACATGTATATATATGCATATATATGCTTATACATGTATATATACATATACATATACTGATACAGATATATAGATAGAGAGGCGCGTGTGCGTGTGTGTGTGTGCGTGTGAGTGTGCGACTGTAATTTTTCAATTCCAAGAAATATTTCTACTTTTCGATAATGTATACTTTGTGAAATTTACGACTGCTGCCTGTCAAAAATACTCAAACATCGTAGCACTAAATTCCACGAGTCTCGGATGTTAAAAAATATTTATTGCATATGTACATGTATATATATATATATATATATATATATATATATATATATATATATATATATATATATGTATATATATATATATATATATATATATATATATATATATATATATATATATATATATATATATATATATATATATATATATATATACATATATATACATATATATATATACATACATATATATATATATATATATATATATATATATATATATATTTATATATATATATACATACATATATATATGTGTGTGTGTGTGTGTGTGTGTGTGTGTGTGTGTGTGTGTGTGTGTGTGTGTGTGTGTGTGTGTGATACCCGGTGAATACCTGTTGAAAATAGTTGACGGCTTCTTAAGTTGCAATTACAATATTTCATCAAATGGTATGGTGACTCTAATCTAAGTTGACAGATAACGATTTAAATCAGAAGTAACTATTCCAACAGTTAATTGTGAAGTTTTCGTCGAGGCAGAAAAATAATGGAGTTCGTATTTCGAAAGATGTTCTTCAGTGTTTTGTGTAAATTTTGTATTTTTTCACCTTTTATTTTAAATGCAATTTTCCTCAAAATTTGGGAGAAATAAACTACAGACAAGGAACTAAAAATTGGCTCAGTGAAATCTCTGTTGTCTGTTTTCTTTCACGACCCCCTCTGATAGCACAACCAGCTCCAAGGGAAATACGCGTTGTATGAAACACATGCACTGAGAAACGTCACTTCTGGTCAAAGACATGGTTTAGGTGATTCCAACAGTATGCAAACAGATACATCCTTGTATCTTCTTCGTAACTAGTGAAAGGCCGCTATCCACTAACCAACGTTTTGACATATAGTTTCCACTTATTTCATTCGAAAACAATATAAATATACTCGGTCAAACTATTCGGTGGAAGGCCTTTTACAAACGTGCTGTCTTTTACATTGAACTAGAAGACAGGTTTTCGTGCATTTCATCTACGAAAACAAACGTCCGAAATGTACGCCAATGTTTACACACCTACACATGCAGTAACTATTCTTCAGAAATGAATTATCCTGAATAGGTGAGCATGAATATTTAAGTAGAATATAAATCTATATGTATTAAGAGAGATTTCAAGTACATATGTTAAATTATACAAGTAGATTACACACCTGAATCTATATCTAGTTTATGTGGATAATTCATTAAAGCAAACTATATAAAATCAAACGAAAGTAAAGTGTACTTTGAATAGACCTATCATTACGAAATGAAAATACATTGTATTCAATTGATTTAAAAAGTTCAGAATGGGATTGAGTCACTTCCTGACTGCATTAATATTATTGTATTTCAAAAACGCTTCTATAGCTCATACATCATGATAACATAAAAATAAATTCGACTTCTAAGAAATGGTACACGCAAGCCCGATCACTCTAAATCGCTTCGCTATTCAAAGAAGAATTAGAATTTCATTTAATCCATATATCATCCTTCTAAATATCCATATATTATAGCTATATGTGAGCGCTTGTTTTCTCTCGTATGCTTGTCATGAATATATATATATATATATATATATATATATATATATATATATATATATATATATATATATATATATATATATATATATATATATATATATATATATATATATATATATATATATATATATATATATATATATATATATATATATATATATACATATATATACATATGCATATTAGAGAGACTTAGAAATATTAATAAAACATATATATATACATATATATATACATATATAATATATATTATATATATATATATATATATATATATATATATATATATATATATATATATATATATATATATATATATATATATATATATATATATATATGGATGTGTTGTGCGTGTGTATTCAGAAAACATATATTTATCCGTAGTGTGAACTTTTATGACATAACTTTATGTATTGGCCTATATAGAAACTTTCATATGAACAGTGGCATCTATTTCCTGACTTACTGTATTTGTTCTCAAACAATAAGGTATATTCATTTAACTACAGTCGACTCTGAATCTTTAATACCAAATGCTATACCACGAAACCATTCTTATATTACATTTTATATTTCATAGAACAGGAATAAAGTGAAGGTAAATGAATGTGCATGCATGGTTACATTCGCTTTACATTGCAATATTACATTCAATATCCTCGTTACATTTGAAACTGAATTTTCAATATATTTACTGTATTGACATTTACGCAAACTTCATTTGTTAAAGTCAGATGTCATCTTTCTAATCATTAGTTTTGTTCAAGATGACTTAATACGTTTACGTGTAGTTAATGATTCAATTCATTTCACCTTTTATAAATTGGCCATTTTCTTATAGTAGAAAATGACGCCGTGTATTGAATGAAAGTCCTTTCCTTAGGTGCTTTTATCGGGTGATTTCATTGCTCTTTGTCCAGCTGACATCTTTTCTCATCTACGTAGCTATTTATTCATCATGCACTACCTGATCTAAATAAAGTATATATTTTCCATTACTCAATCAGTCAGTAATAATTTCTATGCCTTCAGCGCACGGATAATTCCAATTTCTACATCATGCATTATGAAGTTCACTAGCATATTAGTTTACTGCTAAGGAACAACAAAGGAAAATAATTTTCTGAGGTATTATGGAATATGTCTTGCTCAGTATTTCATTTCCAAGTGAAAGGAAACATGTAATTGGCATTTCAAATATTTGAGGGGGGAAAAAACGCAGATTTTTTTGCATAGGTAGGTGCATAAATAGACAGCCAGCCAGCGAGATTGATAGTAAATAAATACAGGGTTAGAAAGAGATAGACATGAATTTATGTATCTAATATATATGCATATATTATATAAACATATATATGCATACACATACACACACTAACAGATATATACATATATACATAAAACGTGAAAATATATATATAGAGAGAGAGAAAGAAAGAGAGAGATTATTAGATAGATTGATAGACAGATAGATCGGTAGATATACAATGGTATATATATATATATATATACAATCATAATACAAATGATATGTGAGCATATGCATATATACATATATATACATATATATATATATATATGTACGTACCTACATCTAACTGTATATATAGATGCATATCCGGGTACAGGACATCATAATTTGCGTGATAATTCTGACCAGGAATTAATTATATGTGTTTAAATTATAGGCATGAGATATAAATTCCTTAAATTCAAACTAAACTGGAGCAACAACGTATCACGAAAAGACGTTGGCCAGAAAAAAACATCTTCATATGAAATAGCAAGTTAATAAAAGAAATAGACAAAACAAAACCCCAAGATTGGCTGAGAAGCTCAGGTCTCATTGCAGAGACCGAAGGATTTGTAATTGCAGCACAAGATCAAAGCTTTCCCACCAGAATTCACCCAAAAACATGCAATGAAAAGAAACACAAGTAAATTCAGAATATGCGTAGAGGGAGAAGAAACAATAATTCATATTATCTCTAGCAGCCCAGTCATGTACAAGAAATAATAAAAAATGATGTAGGCACTTGGAAGATCATTTCAAGCTTGTGAATACCTAGGGATTTGGGGGGGGGGGGGGGGTTAACCCGATACTCACAAACAATTCTTTCAGGGATGAGAACAAAGCTTGGTCAAATCAATAATAATAATAATAATAATAATAATAATAATAATAATAATAATAATAATAATAATAATAATAATAATAATAATAATGTTCCTCTTTGGAACGGGAAGATTATTCAGGTAAGTATTAGATAGTTGAAAAGAAAAGGCAACATGGTACCGTTGACTGCAGGCAGCAGAACGCCAGGAGTTATAACAAAACCTGAGTTAAAAGCAAAAACAATGATAATAGTAATAATAATTTGAGATGATTTTGTTTAAGATGTTCCTGTACTGAATTCCTATCAACTTTATTATAATAGATACAGAAGCGTAAGTCCATTCTACATCATTCATAAGTCAATTATTCAAGGATTAATACATTCATAATACAGTAATTGAATACAAAGTAATGCGCTATTAACTAGTCATCAACTCTATACCGTTGAGATATTGTTGTTTTGTAATCCTTTTCAATATTGTCAATAGAAACGTGAAACAATATCTCATTATCACTAACTAAAATATGCATTTAAATATCTCAATAGTCGTTATTATTTTTGCAGATGTACAGTATAGTTCATATAGTAATCAGCTGTACACGTAGATTCAAAGTTTAATCAAAATTTATGAATGCATACATTAATGTCGACGAACATGAATTCAGTTTCATGAATGTGATTTCGCTGGTTCAAACATGATAACATGATTGGGTGAATAAGATTGAAATTGTTATTCAGAGGCTTCCAGCGCACTATTATCGTTTTGCTAAATATTTCATGTCTTATTTATTAATTTAACAATTGAATCGCACCGAAGCTCTAAACATGTATATATTCTGGTTCAGTTGAATTATACATCATACATCATTTGCATGATACGCAATTTGCTTAAAACGTCCAAGAGACTCTGCAGCCTATTTCTGAATACAAACAGAGCGTTGCTTTAATGATACATTTGTTCACTCAGTTCATTTTGAAAACAGCATTTATTCGCATGAACTTCATGAGCCATCACTGGAGGGGGAAACAGTGTAGAGTCATATAATGCTCTTTGATAGTTGAATAGCAACTTCATTTTAGTGTATATTTTCTAGTTCTTTGTGCGTTGAAGACAAGTAATGTGCTTTTATTATTTTATTCATTACTAAGTCACAAGATAATCTCTGTGTCATTTATTTTCTTTAAGAGCCACAGGTGATTAATAGCAGAATCAAGAACACATCGATATACTTAAACATACATAGATATATACAGAAATAAATGAATACATGTATAAACACAATGTTTGTATATACGTATATTTGTAGTGCAAATATATACGTATATACGTATATTTGTAAGACACCTCCGAAAGGGAGGGCCCCGCCACGTCAAAACGGTAGAGGAGTAGGGGCCGAAACCGGACGTGGTTCCGCCTGATGATGTCTTCAGCTAACTGGATCCTATAAAGGAACTGTTGTGGTAGCAGACCACGAAACATGGTTGAAATTCCTTCCTATATATATATATATATATATATATATATATATATATATATAAACATATATATATATATATATATATATATATATATATATATATATATATATATATATATATATATATATATATATATATATATATATATATATATATATATACTTCTCTCTCTCGGTATAAATATATATACATACAATAAGTGCAGGCGTGAGTGTGTGGTTAGCAGCTTCCTTACCAACCACATGGTTCTGAGTTCAGATCCACAGCGTGACACCTTGAGCAAGTGTCTTCTACTATGTTATCGGGCCGACACTGTATTTGGTAGACGGAAGCTGGAAGAAGCCCGTCGTATATACGTACGTGTGAATGTGTGTGCATCTGTGTGAGAGTGTTTGTCACTACATCACCACTTGATAACCAGTGTTGATTGTTTACGTCCCCGTAAGTTAGCGATTCGTCACATGGAACCGATAGAATAAAACTAGGCTTTAGAAAGTCGGTCCTGGGGTAGATTTTTTCGAGGTGGTGTTCCAGCATGGCCGTAATTAACTAACTGAAACATGTAAATAAATGAGTATATATGTATTTACAGGTCTGTGGGTTGGGGGTCTCTGACGTATCATTTCACATGATTGATGTTGTGTAATTCAAGCTTTCATGAAAGTTAATTTGAACATTTTTTAAAGTTTTGTAGCAAAAAGATCATTGCATATATTTCAAGAATATATTATTCGTCACATCATTAATTCTTATTTAATAATATTGTTGGGATATCGTAGATTAAGAAAACATTGAATCGATAATCACTGTTATTATATGTAGCGTTTGATGTGATCAACTTCTGAAGTTAGGCAACATTTTGGAATTAAGAGATTTTATTAAAAATCCAAATCATGTTACTTCATGTTTCTTAGATTAGCATATTTAGAAACCTTTATCGCGTGATATGTAATTGACTTCCCTTTTAATAATATAAACATTTCGTATATCTATCCATCTCCATCTCTCTCTCTCTCTCTCTCTCTCTCTCTCTCTCTCTCTCTCTCTCTCTCTCTCTCTCTCTCTCTCTCTCTCTCTACATATATATATATATATATATATATACATATACTCAGATAAACATATATACACACACAAATACATGTGTGAAGGAATGTATATATGGATATATGTGTGTATGTGCGTGTGCATAAGTGTGTGTGAGTGTATGTATGCTTATGGTTGAATATATATTCAAACGCATATAATGAAACACCGTGGTTTTTCCTTTTTTTTTTCCTTAAAGAACTCTAGCAAAGGAACATGTTTTAAGGCAGTAAAATATAGGAGAGATTCCTTTTAATGTACTTTAAATGCGATAAGTGTGTTAATTTACAGCCCTTATGTTAAGGAACATTGATTGCTATAATATAACTTCGTATAATCATGATTTTTTATTACTTCGTTAGGAAGGTAATTTATAAGAATGTTTGTCTACACATAGATACACGCAAATATGCACAAACAGTTATCACAAACACACATATATTCTCATCATTGTCACACATGCTGCCACATGCAAATACGTGTGTGAGATGCTAGTTTGAAATATTTTTACACAATTTAACAGAGCTTCATCGTGGATAGTTTCACAAAGATTATTATAGGTATATACAATGGATTAAATTTAAGCAAATATATTGCAGCTAATCTAAAGTTAGTTATAATCTCCGGTACCAAATTACATGGTTTAGGCACGTGACCCATAGCGAAACACAATTTTGAAGATGGTATTCGATTGTTAAATAACAACTTCAACTGATGTCCCACTTCGTAAATGGATTCCGTTGTGTACGGCTACAAGACATGTCTCCTATATATATTTGCTACTTTAAACGGAAGTGAAGAGTTCAGATAATTACCAAGCTAAAACTACGTAATAGCATATTCTGAAGCAGATTATGACATGAAATAACAGATATAATTGATCAAAATAGTGTCTATAGATTTCTAGCAATCAGAGTGTATGAGCCGGAGTATACACTAAAACATACATACAGAGGGTAACACCCACACCATATATGCAAGTGCATCTCTCTCTCTCTCTCTCTCTCTCTCTCTCTCTCTCTCTCTCTATATATATATATATATATATATATATATATATATATATATATATATATATAAATATATATATATACATATGAAATGAGCTTACGAGTGACTATATAGCTATCCTAAAATACGTTAGCCGGTCACCACACACACACCGCAGTTAAGTTCAATAGCAAATAATATCGAAAATGACGTCTTAACAAGTTGCACTAATGGTTAGTAGCTATGATATTATCAAATATTTGCAATGTATTAGAAAAAATGTGATATATATATATATATCTATTACTGATACATTCGATTTACATTTTCATACTGCTGAAATCTATATTTTTATTTCCAATTAGTTGGAATAAATCTGGGAAAATACCTACAATTTTTATGTTTTGAGTTAGTATTGCATTCAAATGTAAGACATAGGCGTCTCCAATACACTTCTTAAGTTGTGATTTATTCATCCACATTAAATATGTCTAATGATGCATTTAATGAGCTACGATTCTTGTTTTTACAAAATACTGAATACGAGTTATGGTTTCAAAAATATCATCTTTTATGAATGAAAGGAAAGAATAAAAAAGAACAAATATAATTGACTTCATGGTGAAAGAAGTGAAAATATTAATGGCGGAATAATTAACAATTTTGCTTCGTTATGTATTCACTGTAGAACAATTTGTCTGCTCTCCTACTGGACTTTATTCGTAACATATTTATGAGTCTGTAACTCTACATTGAAACGCATGGATGAATGCTAACAGATAATTTGAATATACATTAGATACTGAGAAGATATTATTCAATGTGTAATAATTGTGATAATGGCAACGGGAAGCTAGTTTTGGTTTTAATGAATATATAACTCTTAATCGGCAACGGAGAAAAGCGCGATAGATTCTGAAGTCGCACAGACGGACGACCGACGAATGTGTCACACGACATGATGAGGTTCTACTGCATTAAATGTAGATATACCCGCTAGAAAATGAGTAATACTTAATATGGGTACACGATCATGACAATGTGTCAATGAATAGCTATCTACCTGACTGATATTAAGCAATAAAATGCTCTTTTCTTTAGAATGGAGAAACAGTAGCGTTCTAAAACTCATACCATAGTTATGGATTCTAAATTAACCATTCATCTAAAGTAATAGGATGTCAGAAACAGAATACCAGCTAATATGCGTAAATAAGTAGTCTTTTCACTGTGTTAATATTCTGTCAAAAACAAATAGATTGCATGTTATAGAATTGATAATCGAAGCAAAATAATAAAATATAGCTGCATGTATACAGTAAATGTAATGCTGTAGCTGCCATAAATGTAAGTGAGTCGTTAATCATTCTATGTATAGACTGGTACAGAAGTGTGAGAAATATAATAGATTCTTACTGATGGACCTTTCATTGGGCTTACCAAATAAATGAGGCATAGCTAAAGTCATTTATTATGTAAACGTTCGAGGATAATATATTGTTACAGCACACTTCGGTTGTTAAGACTATATTAAGTGATGTGTAAGTAATATGAGAAAGTAATGTATAAAATGGTAGCGCGGGAGGTATGGAAGACAAGACTGACAAATATAGTTAAAGCAAAGAAAAAAAGGTGTCACTTAAAGAAATGCTGATTAGAATTTATTGACAAACACGTCAAGATTTATGCTTCTAAGCATGGAATGAGACGTTTTAGATAAATTGTTGTTCATACTATTCTTCGTGTTATTTACTATAACATGAAAATTAATCAAGCAGCAATAGCAATGAAGAAATTCCGGTCATGTTGGTGTCTTATTTTAAACTTATATAAAACTACGTCAGCCAAAGCGACTTTCGCTCTTTTAAGACCGTGGAAATCTAGCTAGAATATGTGAGTCGTAACATTTAGTATCTCATATCTTTGTAAGTATAGGTATATAAATATACATATGTGTATGTGGCGCACTTCTGTATGTATAAATGCATATCATACACACACATACACACAGGCACGCACACATACACACACAGATAGATAGATAAATAGATAGATAGAAAGGAAGCAGATAAAATCAATCGTATTCAGTTATTTTGTGAAGAAAAAAATGCAATTGAAATAATCTACGCAGGCTAAATATACTAAAGTAAATAAGATATAATCCTTTCTACAATAAGCACAAGTACTGGTTTTTGTGGGAAGCAGACAATCTATTGCATCGACACTGGCACTCATGAGTGCTACTGGTCACATAGAACCTGTTGCATGGTTGAGTCAACGGCGACTAAATCGTAGCAACCCAGCAGCTGACAAAAGATCCAAGTCTCCTCAAGATCTACCACAAGGCAATTCGACTGACAGTCAAAAGGCTTTGAAAGATCAATGAATGCCTGATAAAGTCCTATTTGCCGTTCCTCACACTTTTCCTGTAACTGCCGTGCAGAGAAGACTATGCCAATAACACAGCACTCTACCATTTCTAAATCCACTCTGAATACATACATACATACATATATACATACATACATACATACATACATATATACATATATACATACATGGATACATACATTTATACAGGCATGCATACATACATATAGACATATACATATACCTACAAAAATAATAGAGTTTTATGAAGTTTCATTATAACAAATTCAATCACAAGTCCTTGCTTGACGTGGAGAAATGATGCCCAAAGCTGATCAATTTATTGCAGTCACTTTAGAAGATGCAGTGAACTGAAACAGAACGTACAAAGATATAGTTGCAAAGCGATGTTTGTGTAATTTAAGAAATTTTTTATTGGCATTAAAGTTAAAGAAATCCACTAATACCAAGATTATTATATAACAACACTTGCCCTTATGTATAATAAGTAGATATTCGTTTTACATAATTTATATTGATTAATGTTTGACACAAGTACATTGTATTGCTTTGGACACATAATAGACGTTCTCGTAGTTATTAGGTTCTGGACAGTTGTAATATATTCGTTCATCATCTAGACCTTCTTTTATGAGTGGTTTATAGCAACGCTTCGATAAACATTTATTCATTACTGTTTGAGCTGCACACGCTGTAATCAGTGGTTCAATAGTTTAGTCACCTTCCTTCCATGCCACTTCATCTCGTACTTCTTAGTGATGCTACTAGTAATTTATGCTATCGTTCAATTTAAACAGATACAGTACTCTATACTATAATATATACATTAATCACTGCCAAGTTACTCAAGTGTACAAAATTCTTTATCAAAGAGCATTTGTTATACCGTGATTTTTACCCCATGACCTCGGAAATCGATCACCTAAATGCACTTACTGTGATACAAATTGCTCTTGTTTCTTCCGATTTTCATAATGACATTTGGCATTCTAAATGTGAAACCCAACTGATTATATATCACCATTTGTGCATCGCTCCTGCCGTGTAATTTATATTCGCGGAAATAATTTAGGTCTAGGATTAAATGGAAATGTAACGTGCACTATACGAAATATGAACTCTACAAAAATACATATTTCCAGTATAAAATGTCTACATGCAAGCACGATTGGCGAGGGCATGCGAACTTTCTAACCAATAGAAATTCACTAATTAGGGATCGAAGTGTTTATTTTCTCACTTGCAAATGATTTTCACCACGAAGTTCTTCAGTTACGTTCGGAGTAATTTAAGGAAGGTGAAATTACACATATATATTCTCTTTAACAGAGAGAGAAACTGTCCGCTTCTTGCCAATTATTTGATGGCACAAAAGCCTAGAAAAGATAAAAAGAGTAAAAAGATGTGCATAAGAGCAGTTTATTCGGTAATGCATGCATAATTCATAAATAACATGACAGGTTATTCTATCAAAGTAATGCAAAACAATCATTACAAAGAACTATTTTCAAATGATTTCGTGCCCTTTTTTCCGCTTTTGCCTATGGCGTTTAGTAAACAGGCTATTCGTCCGTTACAGGGCAACTTCATTCCGACGGCAGTTTTGGTTTTCATATCGGTGCTGACTCTCTCTCTCTCTCTCTTCCTCTTTCCCCCTCTGTCTCTGTCTCTCTCCCTCTCTCCATATATATATATATATATATACATGTGTGTGTGTGTGTGTACGTGTGTGTGTGTGTATGTGTGTGTGTATGTGTGTGTGTGCGTACCTGTGTTTTAATTAGCCTGTTGAATTTGAGGCATGCGGTGAAAACCACTCAAATAACAGGCGATTTTGTCTACCTTGAGATTAAAAAAATATGTTATAGCTGTGTAACGCAAATTTTCATAGTTTACTACTGTACCCGATTTTTCCGAAGAATATATATTATATTCATTTTAAATCCCCAATGAAGAAATCTCCATCAATAATAAATAAATTATAATCATGATTTTAAATGTCTGGCCTTCCATCTCGTTGGCAAGCAAAGCTGAAAATGAATGAGCGAGCAATACGGGCTATGAATTAAAATTGTTTGTAATTCGATAAAGTCTGATCACTCAGTGACTAAAATCGCAGCTTCCATTATTCGTTTAGAATTGGAAAGAAATATTGTGAAATTTCTGCCATCAATAAAAGAAAGTAAATACTGCGTTGGGTATCACACATTATATATTTATTTCCACACGTTTGTGAAAACATCCTCAAAGTTCTAAGGTGCAAGCCTGTTGTGCATATCAAAATATTTTACAGATTATAGAGTACAAATTGTTTTTACCGTATTCATAGACTTCCATCGCTATGCCATCCACTTCTGGTGAATGAAATGATTTCACGTATATGATTGCGGTATGAACACACTTAACTTTAAATCCCAGTAGCAGCCTGACACCCTTTTGAGCTTTGTAGAACTAACGGAAGTATTTCGATACCTCAGTCTACACACACACACACACACACACACACACACATATATATATATATATATATGTGTGTGTGTGTGTGTGTGGTGTGTGTGTGTGTGTGTGTGTTTGTGTGTGTGTGTGTATATACACATGCGTGGGCGTGTGCATGTAGCTTTGTTCGTGCGCGGGAGAGAGAATTGTGTGTGTGTGTGTGTGTGTGTGTGTGTGTGTGTCCATATTTATAAGGTACCGCACAATTGGTGACAACCAGAAAGTTCAAGGTTGTTAAATATAATTGCTTATTTTCTCAAAGACACGCGTACCCAAATCTAATGCATATTTTCGACGAATAGGAAAGAACAGATTTCATAATTTCATAGTCATTGCTAGTAGATTATAGTATCCATTCCCTTTAACACTATATTAGCTACATCTGATATATATATATATACATGTGCTGAGAAATTGATTTGATATAACAATTCATATATTTAAATATGGTTTCGCAACGGCTATATCTTACCGTAGCTCACTGGAATAATTATGAGTCATTGTTCATCATAAAAGCTTTATTTGATAAAACCATAAAAGTGTATATACTTAATTGAAAGTGAAGAATATAAATAACATAATGCATAGGAAATATACCACACTATGGAGGCATCCTAGATAATATTTCTTGATTATATTATTGTATAATGTAGTTTGTGAAGGTATGTATAAAGTATTGCATATGATTTTCAGAATGAGTTCATGTCTCTCTAGATAGATATATATATACACACACACACACATATATATATATATATATATATATATATATATATATATATATATATATATATATATGTGTGTGTGTGTGTGTGTGTGTGTGTGTGTGTGTGTGTGTGTGTGTGTGTGTGTGTGTGTGTGTGTGTGTGTGTGTGCGTGTGTGTATGTATATGTATATGTAGTGATCGTATGTGAATGTTAATGAATATTAGCTAAAGTTAAAGATAAGTTAGAGATACAGACACAATACACAGTGGCCAAAGGAACGTGTTATTGGTTGTGGTATGTTTGCGAGAAACGTCTAAGTACCTCAATGCGCATCAATACTTAGTTCATAAACCATATTTATCTCACGGTATAAAACAACTTTCATATTATTTTGTGATGGTAGTACTGAATCTAGTCACATAGGAGTCCATAAAGTATATGCATATGTTCCAAGTTCTTTTTATGCATTTCAGTTGCGTATATACCCATGTCTTGTGTTCGATATTTCAAATGTATAGTTAAATCGTATCTTACATCATTACACAGGATTATTTAAGTAGTTACAGCACGCTACAGTAGGAGACAGTGTTTCTTTTCCAGCACATTTAACAATGTCAAAGACATTATATTATTGGAACAACCTCATACAGAAATGGTGCACAATGACACACCTGCGTGTTCGTGAGTGTAATCATGTTACAAATGCCCAGAAATATTGTCTCCCGCGTTCAACTTCTTCCCGCACCAAATAATTTCTTAAACTGACACCACTCCTATATATATTTTCCTATATATCACGACTAGAGGGTACTTTTCGCTTTTCGGACACATAGGGTCCTACAATTATCGGATAGTCGTTTACATTGTCAGTTACTAGGGAGTGTCTCTAAGGGAGATGGAAATAGCTATCATGAGCTCTGAAGCTAGACGAAAATGGAGGAATCTGGGCATAAAGAAACAGTCTACTAGTGAAGAGATCGACTATCTTTCATTATCCATTGCTAAGTAGGGAGTTTTGTACAAATATATATAATAATTTGCCAGCACAGTTATTATCAATATAACGTAAAGAATAACATATACAGCGCGTGACATACATAAGAGTACACCGGAAACACCCGTGAACATAAATGCTGTTGCTGCGGTACAGCAGCCATGGTTTTCGTATTCTCTTAAATTTTACCTGAATGGTGTCAAAGCAATTGATTAAACTGCTTTGATTAAACTGATTCATTAAACTGTGACCCATCGAATGTGTGGTATTGTCATGTGTATTAAAATTACATATAAAAGCTTGTATCTATATTTAAATTGCCAACGTGGGAACTAATCCAGTGTCTTCGTCATATAGTTGTAACTCGTGATGTTTGCTTTTTCGTCCTTGAGATTATCTATATATTTTTATTTGAGTCAGCCCAGCTATTCCTTAAGAAATTGTTCTTTCAAGTAGCTGTAGAATGGTAGATACTCCTTTTCACACATATGCTACCTCGATACACATCATAAAATTACGCGCCATTCTATTTGGTAATAAGTCCTAGACGAGTAATGCATTTCCTGTTTTGGTGATGCGACTACATGGTATTGTCTCGCCTAGTTGTTCTTTAATACGCGGCATTTCGTAGAGATCTTTCCCGGGCACTGTCGCGCAGAAAATTGGTCTTTTAAAGAAAATATTTACGCTATATATGTGCAATCGATAATGTTCATATGTGTGTGCGTGTGCGTCTGTATGTGTATATGAAAAGGTGCATGTGTGCGTGTCAATATATAAATATATGTTCCTGTATCTACACACACACACATACACAAACAGACTGATAAATAAATATAGAGAGAGAGACGGAGAGAGAATAAATGTAATAAGAGGCAAGTTAGATAAGTCGCTTTACACAGAATATTAAATACTTTAATAGAAAAGATATACAGGTATAAGAATATAAAATAGTCTGAGTTACAGAATATAAAGGATATCAGCAGTTAAATGTGTAGTGTTTTACGAGTCCAACAACTACATTGGAGAAATTTATGTCTTGTGAGACGGACTACTTTATATCTATACACAGGTACATTTCTCGATTAAATGTATCGTAATATTCTTCGTTGATCGACTTCCCTAACCTGCTTCTCATTACATTTACTCATCTACCGTTTCAAGTTCAAATCTCTTGAGCACTTCGAAGTGTATTCGAAATAGCGAAAACCTGTCTCTAAACTACAAATTATATATATATATATATATATATATATATATATATATATATATATATATATATATATATGTACACATACTTGAATATATATATATATATATATATATATATATATATATATATATATATATATATATATATATATATATATATATATTCCTATATAGAATTCACAACCACCTAATGCATGAAATAATGGACATTTTCATATTTTACATGGGCATATGACTAGAAAGCTTGCTGAGTTAATATAAATGCAAATTCACTCGATATTTTCAAGTATCTGAACAACTGAACTTGATTGAGTCTAATGCTTTGCAGGCGTAAGCATTCATTAAATTCCTGCTGTGAGTGTTAGTCAAAAATTAAAAGCACAGAAATTAATAGTTAAAGTATTTAGTCTGTTTCTCGATTATATATATATTGTGTTTATTTGCAGCAATGCGTTAATCTTTCACTTAGTAGCAGATGCTCAACATAGCGCCATGAGATTGTTTCACTTCCCATAATTACCAGACCAAATGAAATAGAATTTACTCTTTTAGCTATTTTTAGTTATTCAAATGAAACTGTAAATGCAGGTTTACACACATGGATAAAATGTTTTATTTATATGCACATAAAACTGTCACGTGCGTGAAATTTGCATAGCGATATTGTGAATTCACCAGATCTGAGTATATCCAAGATAACTAAGATATATGTGTGTGTATGTGTGTGCATTATCTCTCTCTCTCTCTCTCTCTCTCTCCCTGTATATATATATATATATATATATATATATATATATATATATATATATATATATATATATATATTAAATGCATTACTATACATAAATACATCATGCTAGGAGAGACTTTTATCTCAAAACTACTATGGTAGTTTTGACTTCAAAACCCCTCCTAGGGTGAGGCATTTATGTATAGTAAAGCCCTTAATATATATATAAATAAATATATTTAAAGAGAATAATTAATAAATCTTTCACTTATGAGGTTTTTCACGCTAACTACTTGATAATTTCTTATAAAGATTTTATCCTATTTTTAAATTGTATAATATATATACATACTATTTTAACCTCTCACTCTCTCTCTCTCTCTCTCTCTCTCTCTCTCCCCTCTCTCTCTCTCCCTCTCTGTCTCTCTCTCTCTCCCTCTCTCTATCTCCCTCTCTCTCTCTCTCTCTCTCTCTCTCTCTCTCTCTCTCTCTCTCTCTGTATATATATATATATATATATATATATATATATAATGGAAATAAAGAGAAGAGAAAGAGATAAAAACATTAATACATAGACAGACACAATGATAAATGATTAGAAGGATATAAAAGATTAAGAAAAATATGTTCTACATACCTGGAGATCAGAGGACGTATGAGTGATTGCGATTCTGCATCGATATGCCTCATTAATTTAGTAGTTCATCACCTTGATTACCCAGACAAAACGCTTGGAAACAATAATTCAATACACTCTAGTAACATGGGAATAGTTAGACACGCATACATGCAGAAACACACACACACACACACACACACACACACACACACACACACACACACACACACACACATATATATATATATATATATATGTGTGTGTGTGTGTGTGTGTGTATTTACGTTCGTACATATAAACACACATGTATATGTATGTATAATCGTGTATACATATTCGTATGCATTCATACATCTATATACACAGAGATGAATGAAGTGGCGGTTGACAATAAGCTAAAGACAGGAGGCAACATTCTTCATCGGTTGGCTAAAACCATTCATAAATAGATGCATTGTCATTGAGATGGAGAGCTTATTAAGTGACAATGCAATAAATAAATGAACGTAATAAAATGACGCAATATAGTAGATAAATAAATTAGTACGAAAGTTTCAGAATTTCTAAGAATAAAGTTTTCTGCTTTATCATAACCAATATCTGCGGGGAACTACACGATCGAGTATTGGCGATAGCTACAAGTAAATTTAGTAAACAATAAACGCTAATCGTTGTAAATAATGTGCAGCAGCAGCAGCAGCAGGAGCATCCATTTAATAATATTGAAGCAATGGATTAAAAGTTTGGGGTACGTGAACGAATGTGACGTATATTTTTTTAAATTGCTGTTTTTGGGTTGTTTTTTTTTACAGAATATTGACAGAGAAATGGGTTGTGTCTGACTGAGTACTTTTTCTGCGCAAGACTTTCACAAGTACTAATAATGAGGATCATGCTTTCGAACATATTCAGCACAGATTCGTTGCACTTCTGTCTTATATATCCCTTTTTAGCTTAGACGGAATTCAATTTCTGCTCCTGAGCAGCGACGGTTAGACTTTCAGTTCTCCATGAGGTCGTCTTTCAGTCTTTTAGTCAGCATCTTGAGTGTTATGACCGGCGCAAGTACACTAATTACTATTGGAATAATTGTTGTTTTAGTCGTCTAATTGCCTCAGCTTTCTGGTTCGATCCTGATATTTCTCATTCTTTTTTGTTTTTGTTTTCAATTTGTTTGGTATAAATTCTGCAACCATAGGGATTTTAAAAAATCTATGATCTTACCTTGTTTCATTATTTTGTCCTCAGTGATCCCACCTGGTCACCTTGCCTCACTAACATGATAAGTCTTTATTGGGAAATCCATAATACCTCGTATTTCTTGTGTGCTATCACAGCCTCTGGTTTGTATTCATACTACTTTTCTGTTTTGAAACCACAAACCCCGCTAACATCAAAATTCAACATAATATCTGCCCTGATATGCTTTTTGTAGTAGTAAAATGCACTGATACAAAATCTGATTGATACTATCGTCTACTTTCCTGCAGGTTCTACATTTCCTATCTGACTGAGTCTTGTTGGTCTCTGCCATTATGAGATTCGTTGTAAGGGCTTCTCCTCGTGACTATAATTAGCTTTTCTATATCTCGTTTCAACTTTTCGTCCGTCAAGCAAACTAGCGATATTTACTTACACTATTCTCAGTTTGTTCCATGAATTATTACGCTTTCTTGTCCTTCTCTCTCTCTCTCTCTCTCTCTCTCTCTCTCTCTCTCTCTCTCTCTCTCTCTCACTCTCTCCCCCTCTCTCTCTCTCTCTGTTTCCTATATGTATAAATACATACACATATATACATATTGGTGTGTTTGTGTATATATATATATATATATAAATATATATATATATATATATATATATATATATATATATATATATATATATATATATATATATATATATATATATATATATATATATATATATATATATATATATATATATATATATATATGAGTAAATGTCTATACCTAAAGATAGATCGTGTATGAGTAATAGTGATAACAAGTGTGACAAATTTGTCGAAATATGCTAAGAAATTCCCATATGTATTATATAAATATTGGATTAGCTTCATTATGGATGCTTCCGTCTTAATTTGGCTCCTTCAATTGGAATCACATCTGCTTACATCAATTCAGTGAGAATCGCTTTATTTAAATTAGATTGCGATTTCGTCATAAATTATTTCATGCTTGACAAGAAATAGGAAAGAATTTGCATTTTATATTTAGAATTACGTCCATATGAGTAAGAGTAACAAAATCAGCTGTCGTTTGTTTCGTGCTTTTTACATACATTATTCATTTTATTTTTAAAATCATGTGCTTAGATGATTTTATGAATTCTAATTACAACTTTATAACAACCGCCCAAAATATGATGCATGAAGACATACGTTTACAATTTAACCAGTCCATGTTACATATATGTTCTCTCTTCTCTTTCCTTCTATTTCTCTATCTATCTATCTATCTATCTATCTATCTATCTATCTATCTATCTATCTATCTATCTATCTATCTATATATATATCTATCTCTTTATCTATCTATCTATCTATCTATCTCCAAGTTGTAAGAGTCAAGAACGAGAAACCTGTTGATATATGCAAACAGTGAATTGAAAAATATACACTAATTCCAGTTTTCTTTCTGGCACAGAATTAGGTGGCTTTATTTGGGACATAAATGTCAACTATTTACCATACACTATTAAGTCCCCCCACTCGTCGAACAATCAACGGCAAACATTAATTGAACAAAGAGATGCAGGTTTTCGTCAACGGAAGTGCTGCATGTTTTGTTTAGAGCTAAAAACTCTACTGACATACTAAATTTCAGATCTGCAATGTTTATTAGACGTAAACATCTGGACAACGTTTGCCTTGATTGAGATGGAAAACAAAACTCTCGCTATGGTATCACTACTGAATGATTTTTACTCATACAAAACAAGTACAAATGCGCCCTTTTAAAGCTTATCCAAGCTCATGGGCCCGGATTACTGGTTCCAATGGCGCATGCGTTCCTCAGCTGGACGGGACGCCAGTCCATCGCAGCGTTACTCACTTTTGCCAGCTGAGTGGACTGGAGCAACGGGAAATGAAGTGTTTTGCTCAAGAACACAACGCATCGCCCGCTCCAGGAATCGAAACCACAACACTACGCAACACCTTAAACACTACGCCACGCGCCTCCACATTATTACACATACGAATGCTAAATCAAGAAAATTTCGGACATGGCATTAAAAGAAGTATAAAAATAGCATAATCATATATAAGAAGATATAATTGAATGTTAACCAGCACTAAGATTATTCCATGTCATGAATTTTATATCACATTGATGATGCTGGGTTATATAAAATCCACTTGGAAATCACTGTATTTCACTAATAATACGAATAACTTAGACGGCTTTAAGTCACTGCGCGCTTACTCCAGAGATTTCTAAAATACCCATGAAAACTGTTTTTTGTGTATACATCTATTTTGCGTACCTTATTTCCTTAATTAGATTCTTTTCGATATATTCTAAAACGTTTGTGGAAAAGGTATGATGTATTATGACATAAACAATGTCATGTATATCTCTGTATGTGTGTGTGTGTGTGTGTGTGTGTGTGTGTGTGTGTGTGTGTGTGTGTGTGTGTCTATCTATGTATGTATAAATGTTGTACTTGACTATATTTCTGGCATAGTGTTGTAGAATCAATGTTCCGGAATTGGGTGACAAATGATATTTCTTGTTCCTGTAATACTATTTCGGAGTCATGTACAGTGTTTCATATGCTATCGATAATGTAATCATAGATTAATATAAATCTTTCTTTTCCGATATGAAGTTCTCTTTGTCATATCAGGTCACGACTGTAAAATATAATTACATAATTATATTGTGAATGTAATAATGCATGCTCCCGTCATCTTTTCATTTGATGTTGCATAGAAATCCATTGAGATAACTCTACATACATCAATGCATACCCACACACAAACATACACAGACACACACTTAGACACACGTACAGAGATATATTTATGCGCATATGTATACTATATAAAGGTATATATATATATATATACATACATATATGTATGTATATATATATGAATATATATATATATATATATATATATATATATATATATATATATATACGCATGTATGTGTGTTGAGTGTATATATATATATATATGCATATATACTCATGTATGTATGTACAAGTATATACATATATGTAATGTATGTATTTATGTATGTATATACACACACACACCTACTTATATTTTCCATATATGCGAATACCTATAGTTATTCATACCCTCATATACACACTCAAAATACAATACAATTTCATGCGTTTTTATTCACGAAATACAATAAAAACTAAGATATCTGATTATCTTCCTTTTCAGCTATTGTTCAGAAAATTCTTTATTTCTTCAATAGAAAAATCTGATATCTCGCTTAATTACTTACATATGGGAGATACAAAGAAAAATAAACTGAGACAAAACAGATTTATTCATTGTTGTTAAAACAATATTTTCAGGAATTCCTGAGTGTCACGAAATTTTAGATATTGTTTGCCGTTTTTGTTCGTTCTTATGAAAAGAATACATTAACGTTTCTTTTGTGTTTGAATTAATACAGCTAGGCAATTGTGTTTGGAGAAGTTGATATATTATTAAGTTGAATGGATCGGAGGTGAATGTTAATTGAATTTAAATTAAGCGCAATAATCCTTTGCTTATTTAGTATAATGACTCTCATTTTCTCTAACATATGCCTTACGCAACATGTGTGACATCTTGAAATTACAATTTTTGAGATTTTCTATTAATAATTATGATTTGTCTGTAAAACAATTCTTACATATATTACTGCGTAGTTATTAAGATTGTACTGAAATAACGTAGATTAGGGTTCAAACCAACTGTGAAACCGCGTCACTTATGTTGTTGATAACTAAACATACAGATGTGTTGGGCTTTACATCACCATACAGATGTGTTGGGCTTTACATCACCACTTTACATCACCACTTTACATCACCACTTAACCATGTCTGTTGTAAGCATTCAGAGAATAGTTAATGGCTGGACAGGAATAAACGTCCTTACATTTAAGATGGTTAAGTTCTGAATCATTTGCTGACACACACAAATTCCTTTCCTTTCCTTACTCGGTGAGAGAAATTTGTAATTTGAGACATAAGTCTGCAATTAAGGAAGGTTTACAAGACAGCGTACATAAGCTAATGCTTAACATGTTTAAAATAACTCGCTATTCTAGTTAGACGTGTGACTACATACGTTAGGTGAAACTGTGTAAAATATTTTCGAATTATATTCACCTTGCAAACAAGTTAGCTAACATCTATACTCCTGCAACATATATTAAATTAGAAATAAGTTGAGCTTTCCCTTATTTTCTACTTTAATTAGGTTTCACATCCTTTCTTCCACTGATTATTATTTGCTAAGAAAATCTGGCTCCGTCAAATCAATTACAAGGAAATTCTTTGAAAACTGAGTTAACTATGTCGTGCTTACCTTTCGGGAAAGCATGAATTTATATATAGGACTAAATCTACATCCTAAGCGAAGGAACAAACACTGAATACAAAGATCTGTTAGTTTATCTATGAAGCAGATCACGTTTGTCCCTCAAATAAAAGTTTAATGTCTTATTTTCAAAATGAAACAACACCCTAAACATATATACACATATATGTGTATATTTGCGTGCGTGTGTGTGTGTGAGTGTGTGTGTGTGTGTGTGTGTGTGTGGGTGTGTGTGTGTGTGTGTGTGTGTGTGTGTGTGTGTTTGTGTGTGTGTGTGTGTGTCGGAAGCGAGCAACTTAGAATAATGAGAATCGGAAACTTTCAGTCAAAATGTGTTAAAGAATACTCCATATTAGTACTCAGTTCTGCTAAATCAACAGTGACTTATATATATTTAAACAGACAGACAGACTGGCAGATAGATAGACAGACAGTGAGGCAGACAGACAGATAGATAGCTAGATAGATAGCTAGATAGATAGATAGATAGATAGATAGATAGATAGATAGATAGATAGATAGATAGATAGATAGATAGATAGATAGATAGGAAGATTTGCGTATTCATACCAACAGAATTATGCTTATTTGTTTACAGAGCTGATTGAAGCTTTTCAAATTAGCGTGCATTAGTTCGTAGTGTATCTTTGTCCAGGCATTCATAAACTATATACTGAGATGAATGTAATCATGTGAGCCCGGAGAATAATAGCCTTGTCCAGCTAATATATTTTCATTTAGCCCGATGCTTCTAATGGCACAGTGAATATAATAAACGGTCATGTTATCATAAGAATGATTGCCTGTGGACATTATTGCAATAATAACAATAAAAAATATAGATGTATGTATAGTCATAGCCAAATGCATCCAGAGTATCAGCAACATATTCGAACAAATATATTCTGTTGTATATCTAATCCTTCACCAACCAATATACATTTATACACGTTCTTTTTTCAAGTATTGTTATTATTATTATTATTATTATTATTATTGTTATTATTATTATTATTATTATTATTATTATTATTAGTGTTACTTACGTATTTATTGCATTAATTAATTACTCACTCTCTCACAGGTATGCTGCGGCGGCTTGTGCATTTGGACTGGCTATCAGCATCAGGAAGACTGAGATTTTATGCCAACCAAATCCTGGGACAGAAAATGTGATATCTCCAGTATCAAAAATACCATTCTTTGATAAGATTTCAACATTTTTCGATAGGTTTCAGTCATAATGCTTTCAAGAAGGTGTTTAATAAGTTAACAAACATATCCGTGCGTTTAGTTTTGTTTGATTTAGCTACCCGTTGCTCATTTGCAACAACGATGAACAAATGTATCCCATATATTTACATTTCTGGATGAAATAGTGGTAAAAAACTGAAAGCCTCCTGTTATATAAAATATTCACTTCAAAGCATTTTTCATGAAGCAAATTTTAAAGTGAGCTAATAAAATATGTATCGTTAGAATGCCAACCAATACTATGTGTTGCGCATTATATTCACAAATAACGTTTTCAAAACATCTGCATAATCAATGTTACATTTTGGTTGATTTTGTATCATCTCTGATATTTAACAGACACAAAAATTCAGTGGTTTTGCACAACCTAGCTATTACCCAAGCAGTAATTATATACATTTAATTATATACCTGTAATTCATCTTTTTAAAGAAATTTGCCATACCGTAATTTCCTTTAAAGTTAATGTTATGTTCTGCAGGTACTGAATCGTTGAAATGGGTTTTGTGTGGTAACGAAGATATATCTAGAATCAATGTAATTTTCAAACGATTCAGGATTTGATTTGAATCACACTAAAACTCTTGTATCAAATGAGTAACAACAACCACTTATTTTCAGTAGTTATTGAAAATCAAATCGTTGGCGAAAGTATTAGTGAATAAAGATTTTCCATAAAATTGTAAATTCAAAATCATACACTGCTAATGTAACTGTTCTTCATTTAATATTTGTGTGGAACTGACTGTATGAAGAAAAACACGGTATTTCGTTTCTGTTTCTATATGAAGAGTTGAAATTCTGAAAGGCAAATATCTGTGATGGTGTTTAGCAGACTTGGAGCTGTATGTAGCTCCGTATGTGATACTACCTTTTGAGGCTGGTTGACATTTTCGATAGTTAATTTCGATTATCTTCGTTAAAAAAAAGCGTATATATTTGCCATCCAAAAATAAATTATGTGTAGTGATTGGTACAAAAACTCACGTAGATTACAAATGGCATAGAGTAGATGTTGACATTGAACCAAAATTTTAGTATTCAATTGCAATGGGCATAGATTTTTAAATCCACAATAATAACTGACAGAATTGTAAAATTCATGCACTTTATTATGTACACGTCGTACATTCTTTTTCGGATGCTCGTTAATATTTTCAGTTTACATTCTTATTCGCTGTTACCTGTTAGAATATGTTAGCAAGTAAATTACGAAATCGATGTGTGACAAACTGTTGCCAAAGGGAAAAAAACTTTAAATAGAATATAAGGCAATTCAACTAAAGATTTTGAAGTCGGAGACAAAATCCATTTCAAAGTATAGAAGAAGGATGAAGAGAGTTGGGAGGATTGTGTAGTGACTAAAAGAATAGGAAACATGATGTATTTAATAAAAGGTCAACGATGGGAGCATAAACGACGTCTATATCAATTAAAAATCAGACATACAGAAGAAAGTGTTTTCTTATATGTTCGAGGTGCCAGCACCGATTGCGACTGAGCCTAGAAGGAACAGTAAGATTAAACGTAAACAGATTGAACACTTAGAAATAATTCCCAAGCGGAAAAGGTAGACATACACACACGTATACACACACAAGCACACACAATATTTTGCTTGTTACCATTTGGCGATATATCGTCGATGATGCGGCCTTTATTTATGGGGAAGCTGAGCGTACAATTTTAAGTGTGTGTATCGGTACCGTTCAGTTGGGAATAGAAAATAGATACTAGATTTCAGTGCCAAATTATATCAGTTACTTTTGAAGTTGAATGTCGCTATAGATGTAGAAATTGGATTGATGGGTGATGCATTTGATCAACAAAAAATAAAATTATTCATATTTGTGTCAGATTTCTTCCAAGATGTAATGTCCGATGTACAATCATTCCGAAATATTTTGCTGGTGCTATACGTTTTCCATTGTCTGTCTACTGGAAATGTTAATATTTGATATTAATATTTTATCTAAGGCATCGACCTAGCAGAAACGTCGGCATGCCGGACGAAATATTTGCGATATTTCGTCCATCTTTATGTTCTAAATCGTAATTTCAGCGAGGTCGTCTTTACCCTCCATCCTTTATGGGTCGGCAAAAATAAGTACAAGTTGAGCATTGAGCATTGACTGATACCCAACCCGAAAATTGCCGGCCTTGTATCAAAGGTTGAAACAATCTTAATATTCTATGTATTAAAAAAAAAAAAGGAAAATTAGTTGAAATAGTAATAATTAGTTCTTATGCAACGGCACTGTACGTATTTATGAATGATTTATAATTTCGTCAAGTGAAGTATTAATAATTATAGGAATATTTGCTTTTGAACACATGCCATAGGTTACTATCATTGGAAGGACTTTATTTATTTAATCTCTCATCGAACGTGATCCAACACTGTTTTAATATAAGAAAAAGTAAGTAGATATACGAAATTACTCTGAGAATTCCGTTATAGTTTTAGGATAAATCATTCTGGTCCATTACACATATTGTGGCTTTCTTGTTTATTCGAGACTAGAATGTGCTATGAGAAACACATTGCTACAATTTCTGACATATTCAACAATTCGCTAGAGGCTGCTATGTCTGTATCTATCACTGACGTTTCATAAAAACGACTCCAATTTTCCATTCTTACAATACTATAGACTCTTTTCTTCATGGAAAACCTACCCTATTCAATATCCAATAACCGTAAGATATTTTCTCGGTCGATTCAGAGTTAGTATTATGTAACATAATTCTATGGCTACAGTGACGATATTAATCTTTAAACAACAAGAACTTTTATTCGTCGGCTATGAAATTAAAAAGAATATATATATATATATATATAAATATATATATATATATATATATATATATATATATATATATATATATATATATATATACATACATACATTTATTTATTTATTTATTTATTTATTTATTTACATTAATGCATTAATGTACCAGTTGCAAATTGGTTGTTGTAAATGGTTTCAAATTACTATTTCATCGAGTAACTCATGAATTTTCTAACAGGGAAACCAGCAAACAAATACTTCCTCCTCAGAAGTGATCGTATTTTCAGAACAAGTCACTTTAATAATATATTAAGAACACAAGGTGGTGACCAAGTAGAAACGTTAGAACGCCGGGTGAAATGCTTAACGGCATTTCGTCTGACTTTACGTTCTGAGTTCAAATTCTCCCGAGGTTGACTTTGCTTTTCATCTTTTCGGGATCGATAAATTAAGTACCAGTTGCGTACTGTGGTCGATCTAATCGACTGCCCCTCTCTCCAAAAATGTCGAGCTTTGTTCCTAGAGTAGAAAAGAATATATTTATAACACACCTTATGTGGCAGTGACTTTCTTTTTTACTTTATCTATTTGCACTGGGTTTTTTTTCTCAACAAAACGTTGATTTCAAAATCTGGTACGTGACCAGCATTTTCGAAGGAAAGGCGTGAGCATCGGCTCCTAATGCTCAATTGGTGTTTATTTTATTGCAATATTGACCTCGGTTGGGATTATCGATCTCAGTGGAATTTGAACTCAGATCGTAAAGACGGTCGAACTGGCGCTAAAGATCTTACCTAGCGTCTTAACGATTCTACCAGCTCGCCACCTTACATTCTCCACAAAATATTATCTTTCATGAAACGTCTTGTTGTGAAACATGTTTCTTTCTAACTCAGATTTCCTCTTCGATATAAAAATAAATTTCAATTTAAAATCAATCATCACGAATATTTGAAACCATGCAAAGTTTATATCAAATATATTTCTCTTTAATTATCGATTTTGGATTAGTATATTAATGTGAAATTTCTTCTAAGCATCGATTTGTTTTAGCGAATAAACTTATAGAATTATCTTCAGGCATATATCTATCATATTACTTCTTAGAACACTACACCACTTTCAGACTGCAAATAAATTTCCCAGACGCAATTTGTAAATATTTTCAAAGAAATTAATTTTTCGTACATAAAAACTGAATTTCAATCAGCAATTGTTTGGCTATATACTTTTACTGAATTATCGATTTGTTTTTCAATCATCGTT